>NW_027043320.1:2500-173395 GCF_036013475.1 Columba livia
TAACCCTAACCCTAACCCTAACCCTAACCCTAACCCTAACCCTAACCCTAACCCTAACCCTAACCCTAACCCTAACCCTAACCCTAACCCTAACCCTAACCCTAACCCTAACCCTAACCCTAACCCTAACCCTAACCCTAACCCTAACCCTAACCCTAACCCTAACCCTAACCCTAACCCTAACCCTAACCCTAACCCTAACCCTAACCCTAACCCTAACCCTAACCCTAACCCTAACCCTAACCCTAACCCTAACCCTAACCCTAACCCTAACCCTAACCCTAACCCTAACCCTAACCCTAACCCTAACCCTAACCCTAACCCTAACCCTAACCCTAACCCTAACCCTAACCCTAACCCTAACCCTAACCCTAACCCTAACCCTAACCCTAACCCTAACCCTAACCCTAACCCTAACCCTAACCCTAACCCTAACCCTAACCCTAACCCTAACCCTAACCCTAACCCTAACCCTAACCCTAACCCTAACCCTAACCCTAACCCTAACCCTAACCCTAACCCTAACCCTAACCCTAACCCTAACCCTAACCCTAACCCTAACCCTAACCCTAACCCTAACCCTAACCCTAACCCTAACCCTAACCCTAACCCTAACCCTAACCCTAACCCTAACCCTAACCCTAACCCTAACCCTAACCCTAACCCTAACCCTAACCCTAACCCTAACCCTAACCCTAACCCTAACCCTAACCCTAACCCTAACCCTAACCCTAACCCTAACCCTAACCCTAACCCTAACCCTAACCCTAACCCTAACCCTAACCCTAACCCTAACCCTAACCCTAACCCTAACCCTAACCCTAACCCTAACCCTAACCCTAACCCTAACCCTAACCCTAACCCTAACCCTAACCCTAACCCTAACCCTAACCCTAACCCTAACCCTAACCCTAACCCTAACCCTAACCCTAACCCTAACCCTAACCCTAACCCTAACCCTAACCCTAACCCTAACCCTAACCCTAACCCTAACCCTAACCCTAACCCTAACCCTAACCCTAACCCTAACCCTAACCCTAACCCTAACCCTAACCCTAACCCTAACCCTAACCCTAACCCTAACCCTAACCCTAACCCTAACCCTAACCCTAACCCTAACCCTAACCCTAACCCTAACCCTAACCCTAACCCTAACCCTAACCCTAACCCTAACCCTAACCCTAACCCTAACCCTAACCCTAACCCTAACCCTAACCCTAACCCTAACCCTAACCCTAACCCTAACCCTAACCCTAACCCTAACCCTAACCCTAACCCTAACCCTAACCCTAACCCTAACCCTAACCCTAACCCTAACCCTAACCCTAACCCTAACCCTAACCCTAACCCTAACCCTAACCCTAACCCTAACCCTAACCCTAACCCTAACCCTAACCCTAACCCTAACCCTAACCCTAACCCTAACCCTAACCCTAACCCTAACCCTAACCCTAACCCTAACCCTAACCCTAACCCTAACCCTAACCCTAACCCTAACCCTAACCCTAACCCTAACCCTAACCCTAACCCTAACCCTAACCCTAACCCTAACCCTAACCCTAACCCTAACCCTAACCCTAACCCTAACCCTAACCCTAACCCTAACCCTAACCCTAACCCTAACCCTAACCCTAACCCTAACCCTAACCCTAACCCTAACCCTAACCCTAACCCTAACCCTAACCCTAACCCTAACCCTAACCCTAACCCTAACCCTAACCCTAACCCTAACCCTAACCCTAACCCTAACCCTAACCCTAACCCTAACCCTAACCCTAACCCTAACCCTAACCCTAACCCTAACCCTAACCCTAACCCTAACCCTAACCCTAACCCTAACCCTAACCCTAACCCTAACCCTAACCCTAACCCTAACCCTAACCCTAACCCTAACCCTAACCCTAACCCTAACCCTAACCCTAACCCTAACCCTAACCCTAACCCTAACCCTAACCCTAACCCTAACCCTAACCCTAACCCTAACCCTAACCCTAACCCTAACCCTAACCCTAACCCTAACCCTAACCCTAACCCTAACCCTAACCCTAACCCTAACCCTAACCCTAACCCTAACCCTAACCCTAACCCTAACCCTAACCCTAACCCTAACCCTAACCCTAACCCTAACCCTAACCCTAACCCTAACCCTAACCCTAACCCTAACCCTAACCCTAACCCTAACCCTAACCCTAACCCTAACCCTAACCCTAACCCTAACCCTAACCCTAACCCTAACCCTAACCCTAACCCTAACCCTAACCCTAACCCTAACCCTAACCCTAACCCTAACCCTAACCCTAACCCTAACCCTAACCCTAACCCTAACCCTAACCCTAACCCTAACCCTAACCCTAACCCTAACCCTAACCCTAACCCTAACCCTAACCCTAACCCTAACCCTAACCCTAACCCTAACCCTAACCCTAACCCTAACCCTAACCCTAACCCTAACCCTAACCCTAACCCTAACCCTAACCCTAACCCTAACCCTAACCCTAACCCTAACCCTAACCCTAACCCTAACCCTAACCCTAACCCTAACCCTAACCCTAACCCTAACCCTAACCCTAACCCTAACCCTAACCCTAACCCTAACCCTAACCCTAACCCTAACCCTAACCCTAACCCTAACCCTAACCCTAACCCTAACCCTAACCCTAACCCTAACCCTAACCCTAACCCTAACCCTAACCCTAACCCTAACCCTAACCCTAACCCTAACCCTAACCCTAACCCTAACCCTAACCCTAACCCTAACCCTAACCCTAACCCTAACCCTAACCCTAACCCTAACCCTAACCCTAACCCTAACCCTAACCCTAACCCTAACCCTAACCCTAACCCTAACCCTAACCCTAACCCTAACCCTAACCCTAACCCTAACCCTAACCCTAACCCTAACCCTAACCCTAACCCTAACCCTAACCCTAACCCTAACCCTAACCCTAACCCTAACCCTAACCCTAACCCTAACCCTAACCCTAACCCTAACCCTAACCCTAACCCTAACCCTAACCCTAACCCTAACCCTAACCCTAACCCTAACCCTAACCCTAACCCTAACCCTAACCCTAACCCTAACCCTAACCCTAACCCTAACCCTAACCCTAACCCTAACCCTAACCCTAACCCTAACCCTAACCCTAACCCTAACCCTAACCCTAACCCTAACCCTAACCCTAACCCTAACCCTAACCCTAACCCTAACCCTAACCCTAACCCTAACCCTAACCCTAACCCTAACCCTAACCCTAACCCTAACCCTAACCCTAACCCTAACCCTAACCCTAACCCTAACCCTAACCCTAACCCTAACCCTAACCCTAACCCTAACCCTAACCCTAACCCTAACCCTAACCCTAACCCTAACCCTAACCCTAACCCTAACCCTAACCCTAACCCTAACCCTAACCCTAACCCTAACCCTAACCCTAACCCTAACCCTAACCCTAACCCTAACCCTAACCCTAACCCTAACCCTAACCCTAACCCTAACCCTAACCCTAACCCTAACCCTAACCCTAACCCTAACCCTAACCCTAACCCTAACCCTAACCCTAACCCTAACCCTAACCCTAACCCTAACCCTAACCCTAACCCTAACCCTAACCCTAACCCTAACCCTAACCCTAACCCTAACCCTAACCCTAACCCTAACCCTAACCCTAACCCTAACCCTAACCCTAACCCTAACCCTAACCCTAACCCTAACCCTAACCCTAACCCTAACCCTAACCCTAACCCTAACCCTAACCCTAACCCTAACCCTAACCCTAACCCTAACCCTAACCCTAACCCTAACCCTAACCCTAACCCTAACCCTAACCCTAACCCTAACCCTAACCCTAACCCTAACCCTAACCCTAACCCTAACCCTAACCCTAACCCTAACCCTAACCCTAACCCTAACCCTAACCCTAACCCTAACCCTAACCCTAACCCTAACCCTAACCCTAACCCTAACCCTAACCCTAACCCTAACCCTAACCCTAACCCTAACCCTAACCCTAACCCTAACCCTAACCCTAACCCTAACCCTAACCCTAACCCTAACCCTAACCCTAACCCTAACCCTAACCCTAACCCTAACCCTAACCCTAACCCTAACCCTAACCCTAACCCTAACCCTAACCCTAACCCTAACCCTAACCCTAACCCTAACCCTAACCCTAACCCTAACCCTAACCCTAACCCTAACCCTAACCCTAACCCTAACCCTAACCCTAACCCTAACCCTAACCCTAACCCTAACCCTAACCCTAACCCTAACCCTAACCCTAACCCTAACCCTAACCCTAACCCTAACCCTAACCCTAACCCTAACCCTAACCCTAACCCTAACCCTAACCCTAACCCTAACCCTAACCCTAACCCTAACCCTAACCCTAACCCTAACCCTAACCCTAACCCTAACCCTAACCCTAACCCTAACCCTAACCCTAACCCTAACCCTAACCCTAACCCTAACCCTAACCCTAACCCTAACCCTAACCCTAACCCTAACCCTAACCCTAACCCTAACCCTAACCCTAACCCTAACCCTAACCCTAACCCTAACCCTAACCCTAACCCTAACCCTAACCCTAACCCTAACCCTAACCCTAACCCTAACCCTAACCCTAACCCTAACCCTAACCCTAACCCTAACCCTAACCCTAACCCTAACCCTAACCCTAACCCTAACCCTAACCCTAACCCTAACCCTAACCCTAACCCTAACCCTAACCCTAACCCTAACCCTAACCCTAACCCTAACCCTAACCCTAACCCTAACCCTAACCCTAACCCTAACCCTAACCCTAACCCTAACCCTAACCCTAACCCTAACCCTAACCCTAACCCTAACCCTAACCCTAACCCTAACCCTAACCCTAACCCTAACCCTAACCCTAACCCTAACCCTAACCCTAACCCTAACCCTAACCCTAACCCTAACCCTAACCCTAACCCTAACCCTAACCCTAACCCTAACCCTAACCCTAACCCTAACCCTAACCCTAACCCTAACCCTAACCCTAACCCTAACCCTAACCCTAACCCTAACCCTAACCCTAACCCTAACCCTAACCCTAACCCTAACCCTAACCCTAACCCTAACCCTAACCCTAACCCTAACCCTAACCCTAACCCTAACCCTAACCCTAACCCTAACCCTAACCCTAACCCTAACCCTAACCCTAACCCTAACCCTAACCCTAACCCTAACCCTAACCCTAACCCTAACCCTAACCCTAACCCTAACCCTAACCCTAACCCTAACCCTAACCCTAACCCTAACCCTAACCCTAACCCTAACCCTAACCCTAACCCTAACCCTAACCCTAACCCTAACCCTAACCCTAACCCTAACCCTAACCCTAACCCTAACCCTAACCCTAACCCTAACCCTAACCCTAACCCTAACCCTAACCCTAACCCTAACCCTAACCCTAACCCTAACCCTAACCCTAACCCTAACCCTAACCCTAACCCTAACCCTAACCCTAACCCTAACCCTAACCCTAACCCTAACCCTAACCCTAACCCTAACCCTAACCCTAACCCTAACCCTAACCCTAACCCTAACCCTAACCCTAACCCTAACCCTAACCCTAACCCTAACCCTAACCCTAACCCTAACCCTAACCCTAACCCTAACCCTAACCCTAACCCTAACCCTAACCCTAACCCTAACCCTAACCCTAACCCTAACCCTAACCCTAACCCTAACCCTAACCCTAACCCTAACCCTAACCCTAACCCTAACCCTAACCCTAACCCTAACCCTAACCCTAACCCTAACCCTAACCCTAACCCTAACCCTAACCCTAACCCTAACCCTAACCCTAACCCTAACCCTAACCCTAACCCTAACCCTAACCCTAACCCTAACCCTAACCCTAACCCTAACCCTAACCCTAACCCTAACCCTAACCCTAACCCTAACCCTAACCCTAACCCTAACCCTAACCCTAACCCTAACCCTAACCCTAACCCTAACCCTAACCCTAACCCTAACCCTAACCCTAACCCTAACCCTAACCCTAACCCTAACCCTAACCCTAACCCTAACCCTAACCCTAACCCTAACCCTAACCCTAACCCTAACCCTAACCCTAACCCTAACCCTAACCCTAACCCTAACCCTAACCCTAACCCTAACCCTAACCCTAACCCTAACCCTAACCCTAACCCTAACCCTAACCCTAACCCTAACCCTAACCCTAACCCTAACCCTAACCCTAACCCTAACCCTAACCCTAACCCTAACCCTAACCCTAACCCTAACCCTAACCCTAACCCTAACCCTAACCCTAACCCTAACCCTAACCCTAACCCTAACCCTAACCCTAACCCTAACCCTAACCCTAACCCTAACCCTAACCCTAACCCTAACCCTAACCCTAACCCTAACCCTAACCCTAACCCTAACCCTAACCCTAACCCTAACCCTAACCCTAACCCTAACCCTAACCCTAACCCTAACCCTAACCCTAACCCTAACCCTAACCCTAACCCTAACCCTAACCCTAACCCTAACCCTAACCCTAACCCTAACCCTAACCCTAACCCTAACCCTAACCCTAACCCTAACCCTAACCCTAACCCTAACCCTAACCCTAACCCTAACCCTAACCCTAACCCTAACCCTAACCCGTACCCTAACCCTAACCCTAACCCTAACCCTAACCCTAACCCTAACCCTAACCCTAACCCTAACCCGTACCCTAACCCGTACCCTAACCCGTACCCTAACCCTAACCCTAACCCGTACCCTAACCCGTACCCTAACCCGTACCCTAACCCGTACCCTAACCCGTACCCTAACCCTAACCCTAACCCGTACCCTAACCCGTACCCTAACCCGTACCCTAACCCGTACCCTAACCCGTACCCTAACCCTAACCCGTACCCTAACCCTAACCCGTACCCTAACCCTAACCCGTACCCTAACCCGTACCCTAACCCTAACCCTAACCCTAACCCTAACCCGTACCCTAACCCGTACCCTAACCCGTACCCTAACCCGTACCCTAACCCTAACCCTAACCCTAACCCGTACCCTAACCCGTACCCTAACCCGTACCCTAACCCGTACCCTAACCCGTACCCTAACCCTAACCCTAACCCTAACCCGTACCCTAACCCGTACCCTAACCCTAACCTGTACCCTAACCCGTACCCTAACCCGTACCCTAACCCTAACCCGTACCCTAACCCGTACCCTAACCCTAACCCGTACCCTAACCCGTACCCTAACCCTAACCCGTACCCTAACCCGTACCCTAACCCGTACCCTAACCCTAACCCGTACCCTAACCCGTACCCTAACCCGTACCCTAACCCGTACCCTAACCCGTACCCTAACCCGTACCCTAACCCGTACCCTAACCCTAACCCTAACCCTAACCCGTACCCTAACCCGTACCCTAACCCGTACCCTAACCCGTACCCTAACCCTAACCCTAACCCTAACCCTAACTCTAACCCGTACCCTAACCGTAACCCTAACCCGTACCCTAACCCGTACCCTAACCCGTACCCTAACCCTAACCCGTACCCTAATCCTAACCCTAACCCTAACCCTAACCCGTACCCTAACCCGTACCCTAACCCGTACCCTAACCCGTACCCTAACCCGTACCCTAACCCGTACCCGTACCCTAACCCTAACCCGTACCCTAACCCTAACCCTAACCCTAACCCTAACCCGTACCCTAACCCGTACCCTAACCCGTACCCTAACCCGTACCCTAATGTGTACCCTAACCTGTACCGTAATCGTAATGTGTACCCTAACCCTAACCTGTTCTGTATTCTGTACCCTAACCCTAAGTTGTACCTTAACCTGTACCCTAACCTGTATTCTAGCTGTGCCGTAATGCTAACCTGTATGTTAACCTGTAGCCTAACTTGTAGCGTAACCTGTACTCTATTCTGTACCCTAATGTGTACCCTTATTCTAATGACTGTATTGTAACCTTAACCTGTGTGCTAGTAATAATTGTAGTCTGTAGCCTAAGCTGTGTCGTGTCATGTATGTTTTCTCTGTAATTTATGGTTTACTGTATGTTGTATGTTAGTGTTTATTGAATTTTTAGTAGTTATTAGTTTTGTAATTTTTAGTTTTTTGCGTTTTAGTATATTTACGTGTTCTGTGCTTTGTATGTTGGGTTTTTTTTTTTGAGTTTTATATATATTGTATTTTTTATTAATTGATTGGTTACATTTAATTGTTTTCTGTTCTGTAAGTGGTTTTTCTGTAGTTTTTGTTGTTAGTGTAATGTGTAATATTTTTTGTGTTTTGTGTTAGTTTTTCTTTTGTTTTGATGTGTGAGTTTTAGTTTTTGTTGAGATTTGTGTTGATGTGCATGTTATTGTTGGTTTTTTTGTGTGTTGTGATGTTTTTTTTGGTTAGTACTTGAGTCTTGTGGTTTGTTTTTGTGTGTTTTGTTTGTTTTTTGATTTTTTCAGTTTTATTTGTGTGTGTTGATGTCTTTTTTGTTATATTTTTGTCTGGTTTTTTTGGCGTGTTTGTTTTTTTATTGGTGTTTTTTATTTTTCAAGTTGTTTGTGATGTGTGTTTTTGTTTTTATATGAGTTTTTTTGTGTTGTTGTTTTTATTTTGATTGATTTTTGTTGTATAGTTGCTGTTTTTGCTTTTTTTTGTTTTGTTTGTTGGCTTTTTATGCTGAGTTTTTGTTTTTGTTGCAAATGGATTTTATTGTTTTTTAGTTTTGTAGTTTTTTATTTTTGTTTGGGAGTGGTTTTTTTATTTGTACTATTTTGTGTTTTTATAGTTGTTTTGTTTTGTAGCTGTTTTGTTTTTGGTAGTTGTTAGTAAGGAATAGGTATTGCTGTATTCTTTTTTGTTCTTTTGAGCAGTTTGTTTGTTTTTTTGTTCTGTTTTGAGTTGATTCTTTTTCAGAGTGTGGTTATTTTATTTTGGTTTTTGTTTTTTTCATGGATTTTTTTTTTGTGTGGAGAAGTGGTATGTTTTTGTTTTGTTTTTGTATGTAAGGTGTGTGGCAGTGTTTCATATATTTGATATTTTTGTTTTTTTTTTTTTTTTGACGGATTTTTGTATTTTTGTATTGTATTGTTGTGTTGTTTTCTTTTTTGTTGTATCTTTTGTTGTGTTTGTTGTAAGTTGGTTTTTAGTGGTTTTTTGTGTGTTTTTTTGTTGCTTTTTTGTTTTTGAAAATATTTTTTGTTTTGTGTTGTTGTTGTGTTCTTTTTTTTTTGCTTTGATATAGGTATCTTTTGTGGTTTATTTTCCTTTTTTTCTGTTTATTTTGGATGTTTTTTTTTTTTGGTTTGTGGTTGCGGAGAAAAATTTTTTTACCTAATTTGCATATTTAATTGGTTCATTTGCATAATTGGGTGATAATTTCCATGACCAGGGGGAGTAGTCTCTAATTATTGATTGTTTGTTTATTAATTAGGGAGTACTCCCCCTCGTCATGGAAATATGGTTGGTTAGGGGTAGGTATGGTTTGTTTATATGTGTAAATAAAAAGAATAAAAATAATAAGTCTGGTGCAGCAGTAGGGCTTTGGATGCTTAGGGGGAGTACATGGATTGCATTTTTTTTTTTTTTTTAAAACTCCCCTTAAGCATCCAAAGCCCTACTGCTGCACCTAAAAAACCAAATATTTTATTGTGTTAAAAAAAGAACTATTTCTTCCTGCCATGCAAAACAAACTCTAGAGTAAAAACACACTCAAATACATTCAACCTGAACAATCGGTCAACTCAAACTCCAACACACATACAGCACAAGACAGAAACAAAGTCGAGCACACACACAGCACAAGACAGAGACAAAGTCCAACACACCCAGCATAAGACAGAGACAAAGTCCAACACACCCAGCACAAGACAGAGACAAAGTCCAACACACCCAGCACAAGACAGAGACAAAGTCCAGCACACACCCAGCACAAGACAGAGACAAAGTCCAACACACCCAGCACAAGACAGAGACAAAGTCCAACACACCCAGCACAAGACCAAGACAAAGTCCAGCACACACACAACACAAGACAGAGACAAAGTCCAGCACACACAGCACAAGTCACAGACAAAGTCCAGCGCACACACAACACAAGACATAGACAAAGTGCAGTGCACACTCACAGTCACAAACTACACCCTCTCAAACTGAGGTACATGCACAAAACATCAACCTGTCACTCCACTGATACCAAAAAAAGACACTGGACAACAAAAAGACATGTCTGCTTTATTACCTTTGTGATGGCCCTGAGGTAGGACTAACCTCCTCAAACCACATAGTAAGGCATCATGAATAGTTATTTGATACAAGCCAACAAATGACAAACTGGTTTTCTAAACACTGTTCCATGATCACAATTCCAATAACATTAAAAATTCTGCCTTATTACATGCTTTAAGGCATAATGTATCACATTACAGAAGGCTAAAGAGAAAATCATTACTTCTGATACAGAGCCATTACAGCATTTCTCATCAAACAACAAGCATTAAACAAACTCCCGGTTCACATGTACATTTGAGCACACGGCAGAACAGACTCCTCACCATTACAACTTTTTTTACATCATTTAGTCAAAATTGACACACCAAACATCAAACACACACCTTCAATACACTTTCAAGGTATTACAATGAGAACACATTCAAGGTATTAAAATTATGTAGAACACATTGGAGATATTGCAATTAGAAGAAAACACAGAAAACCCAACTCACCTTTTCCAGAGCTTTTCTCACATCCCATTACAGAGGATAACACACTTCTATTACAACCCTGTCCCTGTCCTCAGCCATTTACTCACACTACTCCTAGGCCAATCACAAACACCTTCCTGGGACCTCTCCCTAAACAGGCCTCCTAATAAGGACCAACCATGGCCACTACCCGGAACGGGTGTCACCAGAAAGGCTATTCCTGGGATCCTCAACAAAAACCCTGCCTCTAAAACCACCATCCCACACTGACCTGATTATGAACATGGGCAATTAACTTGACTGCACCAAGCACTATGGACCTGGACTTAAACACACTCCTGAGGGCAGTGGATGGACACATGGCAAAGGAATCCCCTGGCTGGTGTTTTAATAATCTATTTTAATTCATTTTTTTTCCCTTTTCATGTAAATTTAAAAAAAAAAAAACCCTACAAAATAAAACCTAAAACCCCAAAAGACATTCATACCAGATCACAGAGCTAAACCACAACACTCACTCAGATACCAAACCCACCACACACTCACAGAGCAACCATTCTCCCAGCTGGCACGCTCACCACACATCCACATCACCCATCAGGAACAACATTCCCAGGAGGCTCTAAACACTCCCTGCCTGCCAAAACACCAAACTCGGCCAAACCCACATCCAAACTTTAGCAATGAACATCACCTCATTAAGAGCCCAGAACCATGGGGAAAAAAACAACCCAGGCCGGGGGGAAAAAAAACCACACCCAATTGGGGTTTCTTTACTCTATTTTACATTTTAAATTTACCTAAAAAGAAAAAACCATTAACCTGCAAAGAAACAGATACAGGACCAAAACACTTTCAGTCCAAGTCACGCAGCTAACCACACCGCTCATACACCTGGAAACACCACCACACACTCACACCGCAGCCCTTCTCCCGGTGTGCCGGGACCCAGTCTCCTCATGACCCCTCGGGAACGCCGTCCCCAGAAGCCTCAAAATTGACCCTGCCTGCCAAAACCCCGGCCCAATGGGCGCCCACGTCCAAACCTTGGCGACGAACGTCGCCTCGCTGAGCGGCCGGGACCGGGGAAAAAAAAAACCCAGCCAGGGGAAAAAAAAAAAAATCCCCCGGCTGGGGTTTTTTTTATTCTATTTTAAATTTTAAAATTAGCTGAAAAGAAAAAACCTTGAACCTGCAAAGAAACAAATACAGGACCAAAACACAACCATTCCAAATCACTCAGCAAACCACACCGCTCATACGCCTACCACCACCACCACACGCTCACACCGCAGCCCTTCTCCCCATGTGCCGGGACCCAGTCTCCTCATGACCCCTCGGGAACGCCGTCCCCGGAAGCCTCAAAATTGACCCTGCCTGCCAAAACCCCGGCCCAATGGGCGCCCACGTCCAAACCTTGGCGACGAACGTCGCCTCGCTGAGCGGCCGGGACCGGGGAAAAAAAAAACCCAGCCAGGGGAAAAAAAAAAAATCCCCCGGCTGGGGTTTTTTTTTTACTATTTTAAATTTTAAAATTAGCTGAAAAGAAAAAACCTTTAACCTGCAAAGAAACAAATACAGGACCAAAACACAACCATTCCAAATCACTCAGCAAACCACACCGCTCATACGCCTACCAACACCACCACACGCTCACACCGCAGCCCTTCTCCCCATGTGCCGGGACCCAGTCTCCTCATGACCCCTCGGGAACGCCGTCCCCGGAAGCCTCAAAATTGACCCTGCCTGCCAAAACCCCGGCCCAATGGGCGCCCACGTCCAAACCTTGGCGACGAACGTCGCCTCGCTGAGCGGCCGGGACCGGGGAAAAAAAAAACCCAGCCAGGGGAAAAAAAAAAAAAAATCCCCCGGCTGGGGTTTTTTTTATTCTATTTTAAATTTTAAAATTAGCTGAAAAGAAAAAACCTTGAACCTGCAAAGAAACAAATACAGGACCAAAACACAACCATTCCAAATCACTCAGCAAACCACACCGCTCATACGCCTACCAACACCACCACACGCTCACACCGCAGCCCTTCTCCCCATGTGCCGGGACCCAGTCTCCTCATGACCCCTCGGGAACGCCGTCCCCGGAAGCCTCAAAATTGACCCTGCCTGCCAAAACCCCGGCCCAATGGGCGCCCACGTCCAAACCTTGGCGACGAACGTCGCCTCGCTGAGCGGCCGGGACCGGGGAAAAAAAAAACCCAGCCAGGGGAAAAAAAAAAAAATCCCCCGGCTGGGGTTTTTTTTATTCTATTTTAAATTTTAAAATTAGCTGAAAAGAAAAAACCTTGAACCTGCAAAGAAACAAATACAGGACCAAAACACAACCATTCCAAATCACTCAGCAAACCACACCGCTCATATGCCTACCAACACCACCACACGCTCACACCGCAGCCCTTCTCCCCATGTGCCGGGACCCAGTCTCCTCATGACCCCTCGGGAACGCCGTCCCCGGAAGCCTCAAAAATGACCCTGCCTGCCAAAACCCCGGCCCAATGGGCGCCCACGTCCAAACCTTGGCGACGAACGTCGCCTCGCTGAGCGGCCGGGACCGGGGAAAAAAAAAACCCAGCCAGGGGAAAAAAAAAAAAATCCCCCGGCTGGGGTTTTTTTTATTCTATTTTAAATTAGACATTTACCTGAAATGCAAAAAACATTAACCTGCAATAACAAGTAACTACAAACCCAAAACACAATATTACCACATCACACAACTCTAACACACCACCCATACACCTTCCAAAACCACCGCACCATGACACCACACCCATTCTCTGCCCTTCTTGCCCTGTGCCGTCACCCCATCTCTGCATAGGCCCTCAAAAACACCATTCCCGGCACCCTCTAAACTCGCCCCACCTGCCAAAACCCCACTCCCAGCCAGGCCTCAGTCCGTACGTTAGCGACAAACATCACCTGCTGGAGCCACCGGAAACAGGGGAAAAAAATCCCATACGGGACGGGGGGGGGATAAAACCCCCCAGCTAGGGCTCTTACTCTCTACCTTCAGAATTTACCTGAAAAGGGAAAAAATTTTTGAACCTCCAAGGACAAATAACTAAAACCCCAAGCCACATTCACTCGAGATTTCACACTACCCGAACATGCTGCATGTCATCTACCGCAACGACCCTTTTAAGTACATGTCTCAAGCTATTTGTCAGGACAGAAGAACAGTTTGGACTTAATTCCCTTGCCATCCTTCACATAGTTCTTGACCACGATGATCTGTTCTTCCATGGCTTCCCAATCATGGCAGTTACCACAAGTCTGTTCCTCTGACGATCTGGAACTCAAACTCACCCCACATCTCCGTCGCTAAGCGCTGACGACACCCACAACCCTGCCGACGCCGCTTCGTCTCGGGTAACCGACTCGGGGCGCAGCCGACTGAGAGCGGTGTCGGATGGCTCACGCTGTGATGTCGTCCAATGTGATGGCAAGGGCCGCTATTGCTGGCTAAGTGAACAAAGTATGACAATCAAAATCGGCTACAACTTGATTCAGAGTAATTTCTACATGGACAGGAGATGCCAAAGGCTAGAGGGAGGCCCTTCCATTGAGTCATGAGGTTCAAAATGGACACCCTCACTTTCTAAACTCCACCCCGGACAGAAGACTAGGTGCGGCTGGATCCAAACGTAGCCACGCGTTGGGTCTACAGCTCGACTCCCAGACTCACAGAGGATAGGGGAAAGACCTAAAATATTATATTTAGATAAGGCCAAAGGATTGTATGTTTACAACTCATTCCTTATATCACTCAGCCTGATTTGCAGAATTGCATCGCTCTACACCTCGACATCCCTGCCTCCCTTCCATGGACGTAGGGACAAGAGGGTTGATGAGGCAAACACCATGAAAATGAATAACCAAACAGAGCAGTACAGCAGGAAGGCTGACTGGAGCTGCTGCTTCTGCTAAAGTCCCAAGCAAGAATATAAATCCCTGGGTATTTATACCCTTACAAACTATTCAGCCACCCCTGTAGATTGAGAGTCAGTGCAGCAGCAATAGCTGAGTCTGGTCTCCTTGCTTCTCAGTAGATCCTCTGCGCTGATCTCAGACTGGACTTGGCTCCTCGCAGCCGTAGATTTTGTTTACCGTCCGTAGGATCTTCCTGCCAGCCTCAAATGTGGCATTTTCACACAAATAAACCTAGGTCTTCAAAAAAGTGTAAAGCAGGCCTTATCCCACAGGTGTTGATCAGACTCTGTAGCTTCTTTTGTTACCATCCAAAAAAAAAAGCTGTAACTGAGTGTTACATAGCCTAACAAAATGCCTTTTTACAAGTAAGTGACTCATATTGACAACGTGATCACCTGCAAAGAAAAAACATTTCATTAAAACACACTTCATCTCTGAAAAAAGAGCACACCACAGAAAACACTAGTCAATGTCGTTAGTAACAACACCAAAACACCACTAAAAGGACTATTGACTCCCCTGCCCACAGCTACTCCATCCCAAATTACTGCACGACCTTTGCCTACACGATTGAACATGTCAGCATATGAACCGTGGACTCCTAGACAACAGTCCACCCACCCCTAACTGCACACGTCAGGGCGGAGCGGCTCCGAGCCAAAAGCGCACCCGCTCAGACAGACTCTCCACAGAACATTATAGACAACATGATGGCAATGCCACCAACAACACCCAGTGATGAGAACGACTCCAAACCAGACACACATTGATCAAAAGAACGTGCAGGGAGACACTGGTGTACAAGGAGCCTCCACTGCAACCCCAGAAAACAAAGGAGCCAAAATTCAGGGCCCCTTACAAAACGGCAGCACTGGCGCAAACACACAGAGACGGCGGCACTGGCGCAAACACACAGAGACGGCGGCACTGGCGCAAACACACAGAGACGGCGGCACTGGCGCAAACACACAGAGACGGCGGCACTGGCGCAAACACACAGAGACGGCGGCACTGGCGCAAACACACAGAGACGGCGGCACTGGCGCAAACACACAGAGACGGCGGCACTGGCGCAAACGCTTCGATATGCTGGGAAGAAGTGCCAGTCCCCAAGACTGGATGGGTAGAGAGCAGAGCTGCCAACACAGCCCTCAACGACACCATAACACACAACTGACCAGAAACATCCAAAACACAAGAACCTTCCACTCTTTCACCTGCTGATGGGACAAAACCGGCACCCAATTGGCACTACGACAATCAGCACCAGTGTTGCAGATCCCAGAATGGCACCCGAGTACACTTTCGTGTCCCTCAAATGCAATGAGACCCCAGGATCATCAGACAGGCGCAAGGCAGGCTTCCCGAACTACACAACGACACAGACACTGGCTGGAGCTGCCCTGCCCGGCACACGCTGGCATCGCACTGTGAAATTCCCTAGACCCTTCACCTGCCCAAAGGAGACTGTTCCTGGATAACCCTTGCCCCAAACTGAACTTTACTCCCCTCCCTGCAGTTTTCAGCCCGTTCTCAGCACCCCAGCCTCCACTTAGCTTTCAGAGGACCAAGAAACTGAATCCATCTTCAACAAAAGAAAACACCACGTGCGCTGACAAGGATATTCCAGCATCACCGGGTTCCTCCTCAACATCTACAGCAACACAAGAAAACACACACACACTAAGCAGAGCGAGCACACAGTATAAAGGCACAAGGCACAACTTCCCTCTGACACCACACACCGCCCCACCTGCTTACCGTGCTCAGCTCACCTCTTTCCTCACTGTTTCTTGCCAAGTTGTCCCTCTGCATCTGAAATCAAGGTATTCGGCAAGTCACCCAGATGCTCATGAACATCTTGACTATCCAACAGGTCTGCTTTCTGTTTAGGAATCCCACCAGAAGCTCTAATTAGGTCTCCAAAACACTGGAGAAGGGACAGTCCACTCCCCTGCCCACAGCTACTCCATCCCAGATGACGGCTCAACCTTTGCCAATGCAGTTTAACGTGTCAACAGATTAACCGTGCACCCCTAGAGCTCCATTCACCCACCCCTGACTCCACGCCTCCGGGCACAGCAGCTCCGAGCCAAATGTGCACGTGCACAGACAGACGCACCTCAAAACATTATAGACAACACATCAACAGCACCAAAAGTGCTGTATAACAAGAACTACTCCAAAACAGAGACTACATCAATCAAAAGAACCTGCAGAGAGGCAGCAGTGCGGCAAGGAGTCTCTACTGCAACCCCAGAAAAAAATAAGAGCCCAACATCACGGCCCCTTAAGAAATGGTGGCACTGGCACAAACACGCAAGGCTGCTGCAAAACTAAGAACTTCTTCCCTGCATCTTAAAGTGCCAGTCCCATAGACTGGATGCATACAGAGCACAACCGCTGATGATGCAGCCCAGAACTACACCGTAAATCACAACTGACCAGAAACATGAAAAATGAAACCACTACCCACACTTTCGGCTGATGATACAAGAATCCAGGACCCAATTGACACCAAGCCAATTGGCACTGGCATTCCAGATCCCAGGATGGCACCCAAGATACATGCTGTGCGCCTGGAGCGCAACGAGACCCCAGGATCATCGGACAGTCGCGAGACAGGCTTCCCAAACTACACAATGCAGACAGAGGCTGGAGCTGCCCTGCCCGCCACACCCTGGCATCACACTGTAAAGGTCCCCAGACACTTTACCCACCCAAGGGGAACTGTTCCTGGACGGCCCTTATCAGAACTTAACCCCAACCCTGCGATTCCCTGCCCCTTCCCAGCCCCCATGCCTCCACTTATCTTTCAGAGGGCCGAGGGACCTAACCCATCTTCGACGAAGAAAACGCCACACGCGCTAACAGGGATCTTCCTGCATCGCTGGGTTCCTCTTCAACATCTACAGGAACACAAGAAAACACACGCTCGTTAAGCCGTACCGGCACACGGTGCCGTGGGGTAGACTCCGACCCCTTCCGCGACACCCACCTCCCGCTCAGTTCCACGGCGTTCCGTGCCGCGGGCGCGGTCACAAACCCTCATCGCTTGTGACGCCTAAGACGGCGAGAAACAAAAAGATCCGTAGCTCTTCGAATAAATCCCTGGCCCCACGCTCCTCCTCGCCCCTACCACGGCTCCGTGCTCACCTTGCCAGAGGAGCTGCGCTGCCAATACCCAGCCTTCCACTTTGCTTCGCACCTAGAAAACATAGAAACGACCAAACTTAGCTGGAGCCACACGGCACAGCTTCCTGCTCCCACCACGCACCGACCTGCTTGCTTACGGCGCTCGGCTCGCCTCCTCCGTCGCTCTTTCGTGCCAAGTTGTCCCTCTGCATCTGAAATCAAGGTATTCAACAAGGTAACCAGGAGCTCATCAACAGCTTGACCATTCCACAGGTCTGCTTTCTATTCAGGAATCACACAATAAGGTCTAATTGAGTCCCAAAAACCACTGCAGTACGGACTGTCCGCTCCCCTGCCCACAGCTACTCCGTCCCAGATGACTGCACAGCCTATGCCTACGCAGGATAACATGTCCACAGATCAATCGTGGACTCCTAAAGCTCGGTCCACCCGCTCCTAACTCTACACCTCCGGGCAGAGCAGCTCCGAGCCAAATGCGCACGTGCTTAGACAGATGCTCCACAAAACATTATAGACGACCCGACAGCAATAACACCAAAAATGCTCCACAACAAAAATAACTCCAAATCAGAGACGGCAACGATAAAAATAACCTGCGGGGAGGCAGTGGTGAGGCGAGGAGCCTCAAATGCCACCCCAGAAAAAAAAGGAGCCAAACGTCACGGACTCTTACGAGACGGCAGCCCTGGCGCAAACATGCGGAGACGGCACAAATACGAGAAGCTGCTGCAAAACTTAAAACCTTCAAGATGCTGGGAAGAAGTGCCAGTCCCTTAGACTGGATAAGCAGAGATGAGAGCTGCTGTTGCAGCCCAGAACTACACCATAAAACACAACTGACAAAAAACATTCAAGATACAAGAACCATGTACCCTTTCGACTGCTGATACAAAAAAACCAGCAGCCGATTAGCGCTACGTCGATCGGCACCGGCTTTCCAGACCCCGGGATGACGCTTGAAATGACTTTCTTGCCCCTGGAACGCAATGATACCCGAGATCGTCTGACAGACACGAAGCACGCTCCCCAAACTACACGACAACAGACGCGGGCTGGAGCGGCCCTGCCCGGCACACGCTGGCATCGCACTATAAAGTTGTCTGACCCCATTTCTCTGCCCAAAGGGGACTGCCCTTTTCTGTCTCAGAACTTAAAACCCTCCCTGCGATTCCCAGCCCCTTCCAAGCCCTCGTGCCTCCACTTAACTTTTAGAGGGCTGAGGGACCAAATCCATCTTCAACAGAGGAAAACACGACGTGGGCTAACAGTGATCTTCCTGCAGTTGTCACTTTCCCCGTCACCACCTACAATAAGGAAAGCAAAGACATACGTACAATTAAGCACCCAAATAATATTTGTCAGTACTAGACTACAAGTCATTGCTCACTTTGGCTGAGTTCAAGGAGATACATTTGAATGTTCTACCAGGGACCACTGCAAAGGTTCTGGAGACAAGACACTCTTCTAGGAGAAAAGATGACATTAACAGCTATTAATACAGCAATACAAACCAAAAAACAACATTCCATCTTCATCGTGGTCAGGAATTATTGGAAAATGCAAAACACGTGGAACTGAATCAACATATGAAACATAATGACAAACCAACTTTCTACTAGAGCTACTACTGAACCTTTCCTACGCCCGAAGCTCTCACCTCAAAGGGACTCCTCAGCTTCTCCTAAGACGGCTGCCCACGTAGCTTAAACGGCTCAAAACCTGCCGGCTGCCGAAGGAGCGACAGAGAACCATCACCGAAGCGGTCCTGGAGCCGAATGAGCTCCCTGCCAGGGGACTGGGGCTCAAATACCCTGAGCCTCGCCCACCCCTTCCCACAATCCCCTAGGAAAGGGGAGGGATCGATCACCCCAGCCCCACCCACCACCTTATCAAATTACCTAGAGTCTCACTTGAAATGACAGCACCTGCACTTTATTACTGCTCTTGCATCTACAATGAGACTCAGTATGGAGACCAGCTTAGAATTTCTAGGGAGCAGATAAAAAATAAGATACAAGATTGACACTCCATCTTCATCGTGGTCAAGAATTATTGGAAAATGCAAAGCACCTGGAACTGAATCAACAAATGAAACGTGATGACAAACCAACTTTCTACTGCAGCTGCTACTGAACCTTTCCTGCGCCCAAAGCTCTCACCTCAAAGGGACTCCTCGGCTTCTCCTAAGACGGCTGCCCGCGTAGCTTAAAAGGCTCAAAACCTGCCGGCTGCCGAAGCAACAACAGAGAACCAACACCGAAGCGGTCCTGGAGCCGAATGAGCTCCCTGCCAGGGGACTGGGGCTCAAATACCCTGAGCCTCGCCCACCCCTTCCCACAATCCCCTAGGAAAGGGGAGGGATCGATCACCCCAGCCCCACCCACCACCTTATCAAATTACCTAGAGTATCACTTGAAATGACAGCACCTGCACTTTATTACTGCTCTTGCATCAACAATGAGACTCAGTATGGAGACCAACTTAGAATTTCTAGGGAGCAGATAAAAAATAAGATACAACAACTGACACTCCATCTTCATCGTGGTCAAGAATTATTGGAAAATGCAAAGCACCTGGAACTGAATCAACAAATGAAACGTGATGACAAACCAACTTTCTACTGCAGCTGCTCCTGAACCTTTCCTGCGCCCAAAGCTCTCACCTCAAAGGGACTCCTCGGCTTCTCCTAAGACGGCTGCCCACGTAGCTTAAACGGCTCAAAACCTGCCGGCTGCCGAAGCAACGACAGAGAACCAACACCGAAGCGGTCCTGGAGCCGAATGAGCTCCCTGCCAGGGGACTGGGGCTCAAATACCCTGAGCCCCGCCCACCCCTTCCCACAATCCCCTAGGAAAGGGGAGGGATCGATCACCCCACCCCACCCACCACCTTATCAAATTACCTAGAGTCTCACTTGAAATGACAGCACCTGCACTTTATTACTGCTCTTACATCTACAATGAGACTCAGTATGGAAACCAACTTAGAATTTCTAGGGAGCAGATAAAAAATAAGAAACATGATGACAAACCAACTTTCTACTACAGCTACTACTGAACCTTTCCTGCGCCCGAAGCTCTCACCTCAAAGGGACTCCTCGGCTTCTCCTAAGACGGCTGCCCACGTAGCTTAAACGGCTCAAAACCTGCCGACTGCCGAAGGAGCGACAGAAAACCGGCACCGAAGCGGTCCTGGAGCAGAATGAGCTCCCTAGCTGAAGATTGGGACTCAAATACCCTGACCCCCGCCCACCCCTTCCCACAATCGCCTAGGAAAAGAGAGGGATCGGTCTCCCCACAGCCCACCCACAACCCTTATCAAATTACCTGGAATCTCACTGAAAATTACAGCACCAGGACTTTATTACTGCTATTGCACTTGCAATATGACTAAATACAGATTTCAACCTAGATTTCCTAGGAAGTAGATAGAAATAATTATATTGCTAATACGATTGTGTATTGAAATTCCCTATAAAAGCGGGCAGAGGTCAGTGTCAAATGTCAGAGGTCAGCACGGAAGGGTCTGAGATCAATAGACATATGTCAAGGATCATAGCTGAAAGGGCACATGTAGATGGTCAGGGAAACAGACTCAAAATGCAGTGGTCAAAGATCTAGTGTCAAAGGTCCAGGGTCAAAGGTGGAAAGTCATGGGATCAAAGGACCACAAATATCAAATGTCACCAGAGGTGAAAACGTCACCCAAGGTCAAAAGAACACCTGAGATCAAAAGGTCACCAGAAGTCAAAAGCTCACCAGAGTTCAAAGGTCACCGGGGTAAAAAGTCACCAGATGTCAAAGGTCAGGGGGTTAGCGGTCAACAGAGGTCAAAGGTCACAGGAGGTCAAAGGTCACCGGGCGTCAAAGGTCACCAGGGGTCAAAGGTCACCAGGGGGTCAAAGGTCACCGGAAGGTCAAAGGTCACCGGAAGGTCAAAGGTCACCGGAAGGTCAAAGGTCACCAAGGGGTCAAAGGTCACCGGAAGGTCAAAGGTCACCAAGGGGTCAAAGGTCACCAAGGGGTCAAAGGTCACCGGAAGGTCAAAGGTCACCAAGGGGTCAAAGGTCACCGGAAGGTCAAAGGTCACCAAGGGGTCAAAGGTCACCGGAAGGTCAAAGGTCACCGGAAGGTCAAAGGTCACCAAGGGGTCAAAGGTCACGGGAAGGTCAAAGGTCACCAAGGGGTCAAAGGTCACCGGAAGGTCAAAGGCCACCAAGGGGTCAAAGGTCACCGGAAGGTCAAAGGTCACCGGAAGGTAAAAGGTCACCAGGGGGTCAAAGGTCACCAAGGGGTCAAAGGTCACCGGAAGGTCAAAGGTCACCGGAAGGTCAAAGGTCACCGGAAGGTCAAAGGTCACCAAGGGGTCAAAGGTCACCGGAAGGTCAAAGGTCACCAAGGGGTCAAAGGTCACCGGAAGGTCAAAGGTCACCGGAAGGTCAAAGGTCACCGGAAGGTCAAAGGTCACCAAGGGGTCAAAGGTCACCGGAAGGTCAAAGGTCACCGGAAGGTCAAAGGTCACCAAGGGGTCAAAGGTCACCGGAAGGTCAAAGGTCACCGGAAGGTCAAAGGTCACCAAGGGGTCAAAGGTCACCGGAAGGTCAAAGGTCACCGGAAGGTCAAAGGTCACCAAGGGGTCAAAGGTCACCAAGGGGTCAAAGGTCACCGGAAGGTCAAAGGTCACCGGAAGGTCAAAGGTCACCGGAAGGTCAAAGGTCACCAAGGGGTCAAAGGTCACCGGAAGGTCAAAGGTCACCGGAAGGTCAAAGGTCACCAAGGTCAAAGGTCACCGGAAGGTCAAAGGTCACCAAGGGGTCAAAGGTCACCAAGGGGTCAAAGGTCACCGGAAGGTCAAAGGTCACCAAGGGGTCAAAGGTCACCGGAAGGTCAAAGGTCACCAAGGGGTCAAAGGTCACCGGAAGGTCAAAGGTCACCAAGGGGTCAAAGGTCACGGGAAGGTCAAAGGTCACCAAGGGGTCAAAGGTCACCGGAAGGTCAAAGGTCACCAGGGGGTCAAAGGTCACCGGAAGGTCAAAGGTCACCGGAAGGTCAAAGGTCACCGGAAGGTCAAAGGTCACCAAGGGGTCAAAGGTCACCGGACGGTCAAAGGTCACCGGAAGGTCAAAGGTCACCAAGGGGTCAAAGGTCACCGGAAGGTCAAAGGTCACCAAGGGGTCAAAGGTCACCGGAAGGTCAAAGGTCACCGGAAGGTCAAAGGTCACCAAGGGGTCAAAGGTCACCGGAAGGTCAAAGGTCACCGGAAGGTCAAAGGTCACCAAGGGGTCAAAGGTCACCGGAAGGTCAAAGGTCACCAAGGGGTCAAAGGTCACCGGAAGGTCAAAGGTCACCGGAAGGTCAAAGGTCACCAAGGGGTCAAAGGTCACGGGAAGGTCAAAGGTCACCAAGGGGTCAAAGGTCACCGGAAAGTCAAAGGCCACCAAGGGGTCAAAGGTCACCGGAAGGTCAAAGGTCACCGGAAGGTCAAAGGTCACCAAGGGGTCAAAGGTCACCAAGGGGTCAAAGGTCACCGGAAGGTCAAAGGTCACCAAGGGGTCAAAGGTCACCGGAAGGTCAAAGGTCACCAAGGGGTCAAAGGTCACCGGAAGGTCAAAGGTCACCGGAAGGTCAAAGGTCACCAAGGGGTCAAAGGTCACCGGAAGGTCAAAGGTCACCGGAAGGTCAAAGGTCACCGGATGGTCAAAGGTCACCAAGGGGTCAAAGGTCACCGGAAGGTCAAAGGTCACCGGAAGGTCAAAGGTCACCAAGGGGTCAAAGGTCACCAAGGGGTCAAAGGTCACCGGAAGGTCAAAGGTCACCAAGGGGTCAAAGGTCACCGGAAGGTCAAAGGTCACCAAGGGGTCAAAGGTCACCGGAAGGTCAAAGGTCACCGGAAGGTCAAAGGTCACCAAGGGGTCAAAGGTCACGGGAAGGTCAAAGGTCACCAAGGGGTCAAAGGTCACCGGAAGGTCAAAGGTCACCGGAAGGTCAAAGGTCACCGGAAGGTCAAAGGTCACCAAGGGGTCAAAGGTCACCGGACGGTCAAAGGTCACCGGAAGGTCAAAGGTCACCAAGGGGTCAAAGGTCACCGGAAGGTCAAAGGTCACCAAGGGGTCAAAGGTCACCGGAAGGTCAAAGGTCACCGGAAGGTCAAAGGTCACCAAGGGGTCAAAGGTCACCGGAAGGTCAAAGGTCACCGGAAGGTCAAAGGTCACCAAGGGGTCAAAGGTCACCAAGGGGTCAAAGGTCACCGGAAGGTCAAAGGTCACCAAGGGGTCAAAGGTCACCGGAAGGTCAAAGGTCACCAAGGGGTCAAAGGTCACCGGAAGTCAAAGGTCACCGGAAGGTCAAAGGTCACCAAGGGGTCAAAGGTCACGGGAAGGTCAAAGGTCACCAAGGGGTCAAAGGTCACCGGAAGGTCAAAGGTCACCAGGGGGTCAAAGGTCACCGGAAGGTCAAAGGTCACCGGAAGGTCAAAGGTCACCGGAAGGTCAAAGGTCACCAAGGGGTCAAAGGTCACCGGACGGTCAAAGGTCACCGGAAGGTCAAAGGTCACCAAGGGGTCAAAGGTCACCGGAAGGTCAAAGGTCACCAAGGGGTCAAAGGTCACCGGAAGGTCAAAGGTCACCAAGGGGTCAAAGGTCACCGGACGGTCAAAGGTCACCGGAAGGTCAAAGGTCACCGGAAGGTCAAAGGTCACCAAGGGGTCAAAGGTCACCGGACGGTCAAAGGTCACCGGAAGGTCAAAGGTCACCAAGGGGTCAAAGGTCACCGGAAGGTCAAAGGTCACCAAGGGGTCAAAGGTCACCGGAAGGTCAAAGGTCACCGGAAGGTCAAAGGTCACCGGAAGGTCAAAGGTCACCAAGGGGTCAAAGGTCACCGGAAGGTCAAAGGTCACCGGAAGGTCAAAGGTCACCAAGGGGTCAAAGGTCACCAAGGGGTCAAAGGTCACCGGAAGGTCAAAGGTCACCAAGGGGTCAAAGGTCACCGGAAGGTCAAAGGTCACCAAGGGGTCAAAGGTCACCGGAAGTCAAAGGTCACCGGAAGGTCAAAGGTCACCAAGGGGTCAAAGGTCACGGGAAGGTCAAAGGTCACCAAGGGGTCAAACGTCACCGGAAGGTCAAAGGTCACCAGGGGGTCAAAGGTCACCGGAAGGTCAAAGGTCACCGGAAGGTCAAAGGTCACCGGAAGGTCAAAGGTCACCAAGGGGTCAAAGGTCACCGGACGGTCAAAGGTCACCGGAAGGTCAAAGGTCACCAAGGGGTCAAAGGTCACCGGAAGGTCAAAGGTCACCAAGGGGTCAAAGGTCACCGGAAGGTCAAAGGTCACCGGAAGGTCAAAGGTCACCAAGGGGTCAAAGGTCACCGGAAGGTCAAAGGTCACCGGAAGGTCAAAGGTCACCAAGGGGTCAAAGGTCACCGGAAGGTCAAAGGTCACCGGAAGGTCAAAGGTCACCAAGGGGTCAAAGGTCACCAAGGGGTCAAAGGTCACCGGAAGGTCAAAGGTCACCAAGGGGTCAAAGGTCACCGGAAGGTCAAAGGTCACCAAGGGGTCAAAGGTCACGGGAGGTCAAAGGTCACCAAGGGGTCAAAGGTCACCGGAAGGTCAAAGGTCACCAGGGGGTCAAAGGTCACCGGAAGGTCAAAGGTCACCGGAAGGTCAAAGGTCACCGGAAGGTCAAAGGTCACCAAGGGGTCAAAGGTCACCGGACGGTCAAAGGTCACCGGAAGGTCAAAGGTCACCAAGGGGTCAAAGGTCACCGGAAGGTCAAAGGTCACCAAGGGGTCAAAGGTCACCGGAAGGTCAAAGGTCACCGGAAGGTCAAAGGTCACCAAGGGGTCAAAGGTCACCGGAAGGTCAAAGGTCACCGGAAGGTCAAAGGTCACCAAGGGGTCAAAGGTCACGGGAAGGTCAAAGGTCACCAAGGGGTCAAAGGTCACCGGAAGGTCAAAGGCCACCAAGGGGTCAAAGGTCACCGGAAGGTCAAAGGTCACCAAGGGGTCAAAGGTCACCGGAAGGTCAAAGGTCACCGGAAGGTCAAAGGTCACCAAGGGGTCAAAGGTCACCGGAAGGTCAAAGGTCACCGGAAGGTCAAAGGTCACCAAGGGGTCAAAGGTCACGGGAAGGTCAAAGGTCACCAAGGGGTCAAAGGTCACCGGAAGGTCAAAGGCCACCAAGGGGTCAAAGGTCACGGGAGGTCAAAGGTCACCAAGAGGTCAAAGGTCACCGGAAGGTCAAAGGTCACCGGAAGGTCAAAGGTCACCGGAAGGTCAAAGGTCACCGGAAGGTCAAAGGTCACCAAGGGGTCAAAGGTCACCGGACGGTCAAAGGTCACCGGAAGGTCAAAGGTCACCAAGGGGTCAAAGGTCACCGGAAGGTCAAAGGTCACCAAGGGGTCAAAGGTCACCGGAAGGTCAAAGGTCACCGGAAGGTCAAAGGTCACCAAGGGGTCAAAGGTCACCGGAAGGTCAAAGGTCACCGGAAGGTCAAAGGTCACCAAGGGGTCAAAGGTCACCGGAAGGTCAAAGGCCACCAAGGGGTCAAAGGTCACGGGAGGTCAAAGGTCACCAAGGGGTCAAAGGTCACCGGAAGGTCAAAGGTCACCAGGGGGTCAAAGGTCACCGGAAGGTCAAAGGTCACCGGAAGGTCAAAGGTCACCGGAAGGTCAAAGGTCACCAAGGGGTCAAAGGTCACGGGAGGTCAAAGGTCACCGGATGTCAAAGGTCACCGGAAGGTCAAAGGTCACCAAGGGGTCAAAGGTCACCAGAGGTCAAAGGTCACAAGGGGTCAAAGGTCTCCAAGGGGTCAAAGGTCACAAGGGGTCAAAGGTCACCGGGGGTCAAAGGTCACGGGAGGTCAAAGGTCGCCCGAGGTCAAAGGTCACCAGAGGTCAAAGGTCACCAAGGGGTCAAAGGTCACCGGTGTCAAAGGTCGCCAGGTGTCAAAGGTCACCAGAGGTCAAAATGTCACCTGGGGTCAAAAGATCACTAAATGCCAAAAGGTCATGAGGTCCCCCACTGTATCCTTTGCTCCTGAAGACCAGGGTCCCCATAACATCCTTTGGGTTTCCCCAGCCCCTATAGACTCTGCCCCAAGCCCCCCTGAGCCCTCGCTTTCAACAGCAGGGATAGGACTGTGACCTCAAACAGCACCCCGTCCCTGTACCTCCAAGAGCAGAGACAGCAGTAAAATCCATTACTTTAATGGAATGGGGGTCAAGGGGTGAGGCCCCTGCCAGGGCGAAAAATCATGGACTCCACACAATCCCATAAGAAATCAAGCAAAGCCATTTATTACACAAATAGGCCTCCTTATATATGCAGTTATGTCTTGATCACGCGTCCACGCTCCGAGTGTCCGTCAACTGATTGAATATTGTCTATGTTCAACAGCTGTCCACGAGCCCGAGTCTCGCTGTTGATAGCTCTGATGATTTCCGTTGTGTTTCCAGCTTTCCGAGGTGGCCTTGAAACGTCTGGGGGCCTAGCTACTTCAGTAACAAATCTCCATCTAATAGAAACCCGTCCACACATTGTGAGAGATTTGAGGAATTTTCTTGAACTCAATGTCCCCTTTTTGTTTTTGAACCGGCCGGGCCTTGTTTACAACGCGCTGATTCGTCTTTGAAATAAGCCATACTTATGTCATTAATCATATGTTTTATGCTGCAGCATAACAGCATTATATGCAATTGTAATTACTAAGATCAAACAGCTACCCACCTATTTCCAAGCTTTTAAACCATTTTTCCAAACCCTAATTCTACAATGACCATCTTATTAACGTGCTGTTTCAGTTTGTCAAAACTACTATGAATAGATTCCAAAGGATCATACAACTTAATATGACACATTCTCTCAAATTCTTCAGAACCGTGACCTACTGATAAAAGAAAATAAAAGATCTACAGGGAATTGGGTGACGTCGAAAACGCAGCATCTGTGGAAGAAAAAGTCAGAGTGAAAAGTACTCTGCGGCTGGCTGCACGAACAGGAAGATTTTTAGAAAAAGAAGCGGTGGGGCGTCTTTTACTATTGGCCCTGTGAAAGGGGTGTGTCCCATCGACGGACGGATTTTTTTCTCCAGGTACGTAGGAGGAGGTAGGGACTGAACTGTGGGAAGCGGTCACGAGGGGGAGCTGCGAGTCCCACGACCTCGCCGGACCCTAGCGGGAGGAGGGTCAGGCGGCCGATGGAGGATGTCTGAGGGGAGCCGGAAACGTGTGCCATCCCCTCGGAGCCGCCTGCCGCGAACTGCCCCTGCTCTGAGAACTCCAAAAAATCGATACCCCTGGTATGTCCCGTATCACATTTGGAGTTCTGGAGAAGAGAGCAAATTATACGCGCTGCACCCTTTAAGCCATTGCCTGCCTACGAAGATGAACAGGGACAACCGGCAAGTTTCTACGAGCCAGGACGAGTTAATCCAGCTGACGTGCCTTTGACGGAGGACCCGATGAAGCGCCGGGATGGAGCGACGCAGATTCTCCCTGACTTCCGGGAGGAGAGCCGTGTGCGCATCCTGATGACTTACTGAGACGGCAGGATAGCCATATGGAGGAAGTTTTAAAAGCTAGGAAACCATTAGTTGGCAGAAATGGTAGAACTTCGTGGTTAATAGCATATAAAAAGGCATCATGTGCAATTAAGGATGGTTAGAGGCAATTGGCAGGGAATGTGAAAAACGGGAAAAACGGGAACAGGAGGGGCGGAATTGGACCTCGCTCCTGAGGAGCTCCGTATTAAAAAGGAGCAAATACAAAAATGGGCTAGACAATGTGCAGAGGATGGGATGTGGTCAGTGCTTCTGTAAGAGAAGCAGACGAATATTTGAAAACACAATATGAAAAAGGGCTGGACACTGGGTCAGCAGATCTATTTCCAAATATGCGACGACTTACTGATCTGCAGAGAAAGACAAGGGAATTGTGTACGAGTGATAGTAATGAAAATTTGGGTGCTACCCCGATGCATCAGGATAGAGATACTCTTCTAGATGACTCTCGTAATGAAGGGCAATGCTCACAACGGGTAGTCACGTATGCGACCGTTGAAGGGACTATGTTACCTGGCGGTATTACAGCAATGTCAGTGCACGTAAATAACAGAGGACAAAGGCAGTGGTAGCCCTTTGATTGAAAAACGGTTAAGCAATTGCAAACTGCAGTTGTGCAATATGGTATGGATAATAGGCACGTGATGCAGCTAATGGATTCATTTTTCAAGGGGCAAGTACTAACTCCAACAGATATTAAGGTATTGATAGAGTTATTGCTTCCCCCAATGGGGTGTTTGCTGTTCTTGGACAACTGGCAGGGGAAGGTGGAATTGGCAGTATTAGAAAATGTTCATTTAGCGGCAGATGATCCATTGCGATTACCTAGCGCAGACCGATTACCGGGTCGTGGCGATATGGGGATGATGCCGCTGAGGTGACGCTTCCTCCGAGGATTTTGCGGCGAGGGCTTGCTGTGACTGCAGTGAAAGAATTAACAAATATAGGTAACCCTGTACCACCCTGTTCTACAATAAAGCAGGATCCTGGGGAGCCATATATAAGTTTGAGGACCGTTTCAAAGAAGCTATAGATGCTTCTCCTAACCTGACACCAGAGGCAAAAGCTGCTGTGGGGAAAGATTTGACCACGACTAGTGCAAACACTCAATACTGACAGATATTAGCCGGCTTGGGAAAAATAGCTTCTCGAGCAGAGATGATGGAAGCTTGTACATGGGTACCGATTATGCAACGCAAGGTAGAAAAGGCAAAAATACATACTCGAGCCAACGCTGAAGCTTTGGCTGCAGCGTTTTTAGCCGGCAACGAAAGGCCGAAGCCCTGCTTCTGACGGCCTAGCGGGTTTTACTTGCGTAGAGATGGGACATCTTAAAAGAAACTGTCCTCGATACGCTTAGCAGAATTACAAAAATGGCATAACTGCTCAATTAGTCCAGTAGCAGATTCTCTTTATGTTGTGGGAGTTATACAAAGACTACGTATAGCGCTTTTGCGGCGAGTTTCCAATGCCTTGTTTTTTGAACCATTTTAGATTTGTGGAACACGTTAGATTGTAGGACAGTGCCAGTATTTATAATGCATATAAAAAGCCACTCTAACCTACGAGGTGGTCTAGTAGAGGGAAACAACATTATATACAAACTTGAGGCAGTGACAGAAGTATCTCCTTTTGAACAAGCCAGACAAGCTCACAAGTACTTCCGTCTAACCTCAGCATCGCTCCAAAAACAGTTTGCGCTGACCGAGGAACAAGCTCCATCTGATGTTGCAGCTTTTCCCGATTCTGCCCGCATAATGCCTTGGCGACAAAAAGGAGTAAATCCACGGGGCTTGCAGCCAGGCCAGTTATGGCAAACTGATATTACTGATTTTGCACCGTCTGGCCGACAAAAGTACATTAGTGCGATCGTAGATACCTGTTCAGGACTGCTGTGGGAGTCATCAGCAAACGAAAAAAGCTAAAGCGTGATTTATTACAAGCTTCTGCTGTCTCGGGTGTTCGGACTCAGATCAAAACAGATAATGGTCTCCCATATCGTTCTGACACACTTGCAACCTTCCTCATTGCTGGAATGTACGACACCTATTTGGAGTACCTTTTAGTTCTACTGTCCGGGCAATTATTGAGCGTGCACAAGGCACCCTGAAAAATCTTTGGTATGTTTTGAAAAAACAAGAAGGAATTGCTCTCAGTCCAGAAGAGGTTTTGATAAAGGGACTGCATGTGCTGAACTGGCTGAATCCTAAAATTGAGACTAAAATGGAACCTGTTCTTATGCACCAAATAAAAAATGTCAAAGACTTTCCCAAAAATGTATTTAAGTTAATATGTTTAATCTGACAACGCAACAATGGGAAGGTCCTACGTCATTAATAACCTGGGGAAGAATATATGCTTGGGTTTCTACAGGTAACCATAAAAATTTGTGGATCTGAAAAAAGAGGGTGAGACCTTCCATAGCGAACAAATAAGAAACCTAATACAATTATGACAACCCTTAACCTCAAAGGTGTAATCGCTTTTAGAGATGCATGTAGCCAATGTTGAGAATACCACTTGTCCCGTCCCAACAGATGGGATGAGGAACAAATGAACTCTATACGTGACACGTGCCCCGACTCGACAGATGAGATTGGCTGTGAGTTAACTCCCGGTAATTCTGCGCGGCGATGCAAAGTGAATGACAGACGATCGCAACGGGGATACAATTATGAATTTACTAGAAGCATGTGGTGGTATACAAATTACAGCAATCGGTGACCTGGCAAAAGTATGTTATAATACCACAAAACTTATCAATACATGGACAGCAAAAACCCTTCTAAAAGCAGTGGATTGGCAACAATTAGTAACTGTAATGCAAAACTTAACAAGACTTTATCAGCAGAATTTAAACATATAAAAACCATTGTAAAGAAAAGGAAGAGAGAGAGAGAAGATGAAAACTAAGATATCAGAAAAAGACAGGCAGACAAAGAGACTAAGAGTAAGATATGACCACTCCACAGGTACGTCGATCCTGTGACGACCACCAGAGTGGGGGACGCGTTGCATATTTATATGCTGCTGACCTGTATCATACGTGACGTTGTTTTATAAGGCTGATCATTTACATACAAGATATTAGAAGGCGGTTGGTCTCCTCCCTCTGCTCGCTCTTCTTGCTAATTAGGAAGACTCTTCTAGAAATGGTTATGGGGTCTTCAAACTAGGAGAAAGTTCACCATAATGACCAGAAGCGAAATGTCTTGCCCATCAGGAGTAGCTGTTGTTCATGTTCTCTTCTGGTAGCTGGCGGTTCGACAGATGGTTCATCTCTATCATCCAAATTAGGCCATGTAACCTTTCACGGCAACACTGTTAATAGTCCTTATCTTCCAAGGTGTCTGCCTTCATGGCCATAAAACTTTGGGAAAGATAAGATGAGATGGCAACTATCTCTTCCTCCCAATGTAACAAAAACCAGACGTTTAACGCATAACAAGGTCTTAGTTCTGCTAAGCATGGGAACCAGTGCTTCAAGATTGTCACACCACTTTGTAAAAGAGAGCAGCAATTGATTTTGTGTTATTAGCCATCGTCACAGTCATATTTTAATTTCAAACAACACATACAAACACAATCTTCATAAGATAGAAGATTTTCAAAACATGAAAATAACAGAGGATGTTGACTTTTCTGAGTTGGATACCCTCTTTGGTTAAAAGGAATATTGAAAACGGAACTGTTCTTGTTAATTGTAATTATATTAGCCTTAATGTTCTTAATCTGTATCATACTTTGAAGACAGTGTGAAACACAGGGTATTTTTTTATCTAATGAAATATTAACGAGGGAGAGATAGCGAGGCAGAGTCCCCCCTCCCGGGCAGATGGGGTTGTCACCAGCCTGGCTGAGAGGTTAAGCCAGAGACAAAAGAAACAAAAGGAGCCCCATAAGAAGGTAACAATGAATGAGCAAGCACCGGACACAAGTGTGCACAGCGCGAGAACAGTGCATGCAGCCTATCACATTATTGTATAGCATGTGATACAACCAATCACATTGTTGCAAGGCACGTGGAGACGGCAGCTTTGTCTAAAGTCCAACAATAAAGTGAACTCGGTAAACATCACATTGGTGTCTCAGGTCCCATCTGTCACATGGAAAAGCGACAATACACTCCAATAGCAACAGCTGAGTCTGGGGTCTTCTTGATTCTCAGACAATCCTTTGTACTGACCTCAGACAGGTATTTGATTTATGCAGCTGTAGATACAATTTACAGTCATATTAACAACGTGGTCACCTAAAAAAAAAAAATATTATAAGAATACTCTGAAAAAACAGCACACAACAGAAAACATTATTCAAAACAGTCTTGAGTATGAACTATAAAACACCACTACAGAGAATGTACACCCTCCTACCAATGGCAACTCCATGCCAGACGACGGTACAAACACAGCCCACGCAATTTAATAGGTCAACAAATTAACGGTGGACACCTAGAGCTCAATCCACCCATCCCTGACTCTACAACTCTGGGCACAACAGCTCCCACCCAACATGCACATCTGCACAAAAAGCCTCCACAAAACAAGATTGAACACATGACTGAAACAACACCAAAAATGTTCAAGAACAAGAACGACTCCACGACCAGACACGACATCGATCACAACAACCTTCAGGGAGGCAGTGGAAAGGCAAGGAGGCTCTACTGCAACCCCAGAATAAAAAGGAAACAGACCCCACGGTCCCTTACGAAATGGCACCACGACACAAACAGAGACAGCAACACCAACACGAAAAGATACTGCAATCACTAAAACTTAAAGATGTTGGGAAGAACTGCTAGTCCCTGAGATTGGATAGATGGAGAGCACAGCTGACAGCACAGCCTAAGACAAGGCCAAAAACAGCCCTGAACAAAAACTGCCGTAAGGCAAGAACCCGCCACGCTTTCGGCTGCCGACACCAGAAAACCAGCGCCCGATCGGCGCTACGCCGATCGGCACCGGCGTTCCAGATCCCGGGGTGGCACCCGAGAGGCCTTCCGTGCCCCTCGAATGCAACGAGACCCCAGGATCGGCTGACAGGCGCAAGGCAGGCTTCCCGAACTACACCACAACGCGGACGCAGGCTGGAGCTGCCCTGCCCGGCACACGCTGGCATCGCACGGTAAAGGTCCCCGGGCCCTTGACCCACGCCAAGGGCGCGGTTCCTGGACGGCCCTTGCCCTTAGCAGAGCTAAACCCCCCGGCCCTGCCATTCCCGGCCCCTTCCCAGCCCTCGCGCCTCCACTTAGCTTTCAGAGGGCCGAGGGACCGAACCCATCTTCGGCAGAGGAAAACGCCGCGTGCGCCAACGGCCGTCTTCCCGCGTCGCCGGGTTCCTCTTCAGCGCCTGCAGGAGCACGAGAAAGCACGCGCTCGCTAAGCCACGCCGGCACACGGCGCCGCGGGGCAAACGCCGAGTCCGTCCGCGACACCCACCTCCTGCTGAGCTCCAGGGCGGTCCGGTGGGCGTGTCCTGCCGCTGGCGCGGTCACAAACCCTCAGCGCTGGTGACGCCTACGACGGCGAGAAGCAAAAAAAACCGTGGCGCCGGGAACGAGTCCCCGGCCCCACGCTCCTCCTCGCCCCTAGCCCGGCTCACCGCAAATGCTCCTCCCGGTCCAGAGGGCCCACAAGGCGCCTGCAAAGCGAGAAGGAAAAGGTGAAGCGAGAGACCGGGCAATACCGGGCTCCGCAACGCCCACCGCCGCCTCACCTTCTCGGCTGCCGGCCGGCGTGCGGCTTCGCCCCTGCCGGCTCGTCTGCGGCACCCGCAAAACCAGAGGCACGCGCTCGGACACCGCCCGAAAACACAGCCTGCCCGCAGACGGTCCCAGCTCGCCCTCCCTTACCTGGGCCGCTCGCCCACCCGGCCGCCCTTGCTTTTGACTGCCACGCCGCGGACCGCCGAGACGCTCAGCTACCGCCTGTAAAACACCACCAAAGGACGCTCGGACCCGCGCCAGCAACACGGGACCTGAAACGAGCTGCCGCTTCGGCCCAGCACTCCGTGCTCACCTGGCCCGAGGAGCTGAGCTGCCGACAGCCCGCTTTCCTCTTCGCTTCGCACCTAGGAAACAGAGAAACGACCGAGCTTAGCTAGAGCCACACGGCACAGCTCCCCTCTGGCACCACCCACCGACCCACCTGCTTACGGCGCACAGCTCGCCTCCTCCGTCGCTCTTCCGGGCCAAGTTGTCCCTCTGCTCCTGAAATCAGGTGATTCTGCAAGTCACCCAGCAGCCCATCCACAGCCTGACCAGCCCACAGGTCTGCTTTCTGTGGCGCAATAACGTCCCAAGCTCTCGTGGAGGCTCTCAAACGCCTGGGCGGGGACCCTCCGCTCCCCTGCCCACGGCTACTCCATCCCAGATGACCGCGCCGCCTCTGCCCACGCAATTCAACGCGTCAGCAGGTTAACCGGGGACCGCCAGAGCTCCGTCCACCCTCCCCTGCCTCTACGCGTCCGGGCAGAGCAGCTCCGAGCCAAACGCGCACCCGGGCCGACAGACGCTCCGCAGAACCTTATAGACCACGCGACGGCCACAGCGCCAAAAACGCTCCACGACGAACACGACGCTCCGAGACCAGAAGGGCATCGATCCCAATAATCTACGGGGAGGAGAGGAGCCTCTCCTGCATCCTCAAACGGAAAAGGAGCCCGACGTCACGGCTCCTGACGAGACGGCGGCAGCGCCACAACCGAGCAGAGACGTCGCAACCAAACGAGAAGCTGATGAAAAACCTAAGAACTTCTTCCCAGCATCTTGAAGTTCCAGTCCCTGAGACTGGATGGCTAGAGCTGCCGGCACAGCCCAGGACAACGCCACAATCAGCCCTGACCAGAAACGGCCGAAAGGCAAGAACCCGCCACGCTTTCGGCTGCCGACACCAGAAAACCAGCGCCCGATCGGCGCTACGCCGATCGGCACCGGCGTTCCAGATCCCGGGGTGGCACCCGAGAGGCCTTCCGTGCCCCTCGAACGCAACGAGACCCCAGGATCGGCTGACAGGCGCAAGGCAGGCTTCCCGAACTACACCACAACGCGGACGCAGGCTGGAGCTGCCCTGCCCGGCACACGCTGGCATCGCACGGTAAAGGTCCCCGGGCCCTTGACCTGCGCCAAAGGCGCGGTTCCTGGACGGCCCTTGCCCTTAGCAGAGCTAAACCCCCCGTCCCTGCCATTCCCGGCCCCTTCCCAGCCCTCGCGCCTCCACTTAGCTTTCAGAGGGCCGAGGGACCGAACCCATCTTCGGCAGAGGAAAACGCCGCGTGCGCCAACGGCCGTCTTCGCGCGTCGCCGGGTTCCTCTTCAGCGCCTGCAGGAGCACGAGAAATCACGCGCTCGCTAAGCCACGCCGGCACACGGCGCCGCGGGGCAAACGCCAAGTCCGTCGGCGACACCCACCTCCTGCTGAGCTCCAGGGCGGTCCGGTCGGCGTGTCCTGCCGCTGGCGCGGTCACAAACCCTCAGCGCTGGTGACGCCTACGACGGCGAGAAGCAAAAAAAACCGTGGCGCCGGGAACGAGTCCCCGGCCCCACGCTCCTCCTCGCCCCTAGCCCGGCTCACCGCAAATGCTCCTCCCGGTCCAGAGGGCCCACAAAGCGCCTGCAAAGCGAGAAGGAAAAGATGAAGCGAGAGACCGGGCAATACCGGGCTCCGCAACGCCCACCGCCGCCTCACCTTCTCGGCTGCCGGCCGGCGTGCGGCTTCGCCCCTGCCGGCTCGTCTGCGGCACCCGCAAAACCAGAGGCACGCGCTCGGACGCCGCCCGAAAACACAGCCTGCCCGCAGACGGTCCCAGCTCGCCCTCCCTTACCTGGGCCGCTCGCCCACCCGGCCGCCCTTGCTTTTGACTGCCACGCCGCGGACCGCCGAGACGCTCAGCTGCCGCCTGTAAAACACCACCAAAGGACGCTCGGACCCGCGCCAGCAACACGGGACCTGAAACGAGCTGCCGCTTCGGCCCAGCACTCCGTGCTCACCTGGCCCGAGGAGCTGAGCTGCCGACAGCCCGCTTTCCTCTTCGCTTCGCACCTAGGAAACAGAGAAACGACCGAGCTTAGCTAGAGCCACACGGCACAGCTCCCCTCTGGCACCACCCACCGACCCACCTGCTTACGGCGCACAGCTCGCCTCCTCCGTCGCTCTTCCGGGCCAAGTTGTCCCTCTGCTCCTGAAATCAGGTGATTCTGCAAGTCACCCAGCAGCCCATCCACAGCCTGACCAGCCCACAGGTCTGCTTTCTGTGGCGCAATAACGTCCCAAGCTCTCGTGGAGGCTCTCAAACGCCTGCGCGGGGACCCTCCGCTCCCCTGCCCACGGCTACTCCATCCCAGATGACCGCGCCGCCTCTGCCCACGCAATTCAACGCGTCAGCAGGTTAACCGGGGACCGCCAGAGCTCCGTCCACCCTCCCCTGCCTCTACGCGTCCGGGCAGAGCAGCTCCGAGCCAAACGCGCACCCGGGCCGACAGACGCTCCGCAGAACCTTATAGACCATGCGACGGCCACAGCGCCAAAAACGCTCCACGACGAACACGACGCTCCGAGACCAGAAGGGCATCGATCCCAATAATCTACGGGGAGGAGAGGAGCCTCTCCTGCATCCTCAAACGGAAAAGGAGCCCGACGTCACGGCTCCTGACGAGACGGCGGCAGCGCCACAACCGAGCAGAGACGTCGCAACCAAACGAGAAGCTGATGAAAAACCTAAGAACTTCTTCCCAGCATCTTGAAGTTCCAGTCCCTGAGACTGGATGGCTAGAGCTGCCGGCACAGCCCAGGACAACGCCACAATCAGCCCTGACCAGAAACGGCCCAAAGGCAAGAACGCGCCACGCTTTCGGCTGCCGACACCAGAAAACCAGCGCCCGATCGGCGCTACGCCGATCGGCACCGGCGTTCCAGATCCCGGGGTGGCACCCGAGAGGCCTTCCGTGCCCCTCGAACGCAACGAGACCCCAGGATCGGCTGACAGGCGCAAGGCAGGCTTCCCGAACTACACCACAACGCAGACGCAGGCTGGAGCTGCCCTGCCCGGCACACGCTGGCATCGCACGGTAAAGGTCCCCGGGCCCTTGACCCGCGCCAAGGGCGCGGTTCCTGGACGGCCCTCACCCTTAGCAGAGCTAAACCCCCCGTCCCTGCCATTCCCGGCCCCTTCCCAGCCCTCGCGCCTCCACTTAGCTTTCAGAGGGCCGAGGGACCGAACCCATCTTCGGCAGAGGAAAACGCCACGTGCGCCAACGGCCGTCTTCCCGCGTCGCCGGTTTCCTCTTCAGCGCCTGCAGGAGCACGAGAAAGCACGCGCTCGCTAAGCCACGCCGGCACACGGCGCCGCGGGGCAAACGCCGAGTCCGTCCGCGACACCCACCTCCTGCTGAGCTCCAGGGCGGTCCGGTGGGCGTGTCCTGCCGCTGGCGCGGTCACAAACCCTCAGCGCTGGAGACGCCTACGACGGCGAGAAGCAAAAAAAACCGTGGCGCCGGGAACGAGTCCCCGGCCCCACGCTCCTCCTCGCCCCTAGCCCGGCTCACCGCAAATGCTCCTCCCGGTCCAGAGGGCCCACAAAGCGCCTGCAAAGCGAGAAGGAAAAGATGAAGCGAGAGACCGGGCAATACCGGGCTCCGCAACGCCCACCGCCGCCTCACCTTCTCGGCTGCCGGCCGGCGTGCGGCTTCGCCCCTGCCGGCTCGTCTGCGGCACCCGCAAAACCAGAGGCACGCGCTCGGACGCCGCCCGAAAACACAGCCTGCCCGCAGACGGTCCCAGCTCGCCCTCCCTTACCTGGGCCGCTCGCCCACCCGGCCGCCCTTGCTTTTGACTGCCACGCCGCGGACCGCCGAGACGCTCAGCTGCCGCCTGTAAAACACCACCAAAGGACGCTCGGACCCGCGCCAGCAACACGGGACTTGAAACGAGCTGCCGCTTCGGCCCAGCACTCTGTGCTCACCTGGCCCGAGGAGCTGAGCTGCCGACAGCCCGCTTTCCTCTTCGCTTCGCACCTAGGAAACAGAGAAACGACCGAGCTTAGCTAGAGCCACACGGCACAGCTCCCCTCTGGCACCACCCACCGACCCACCTGCTTACGGCGCACAGCTCGCCTCCTCCGTCGCTCTTCCGGGCCAAGTTGTCCCTCTGCTCCTGAAATCAGGTGATTCTGCAAGTCACCCAGCAGCCCATCCACAGCCTGACCAGCCCACAGGTCTGCTTTCTGTGGCGCAATAACGTCCCAAGCTCTCGTGGAGGCTCTCAAACGCCTGCGCGGGGACCCTCCGCTCCCCTGCCCACGGCTACTCCATCCCAGATGACCGCGCCGCCTCTGCCCACGCAATTCAACGCGTCAGCAGGTTAACCGGGGACCGCCAGAGCTCCGTCCACCCTCCCCTGCCTCTACGCGTCCGGGCAGAGCAGCTCCGAGCCAAACGCGCACCCGGGCCGACAGACGCTCCGCAGAACCTTAGAGACCACGCGACGGCCACAGCGCCAAAAACGCTCCACGACGAACACGACGCTCCGAGACCAGAAGGGCATCGATCCCAATAATCTACGGGGAGGAGAGGAGCCTCTCCTGCATCCTCAAACGGAAAAGGAGCCCGACGTCACGGCTCCTGACGAGACGGCGGCAGCGCCACAACCGAGCAGAGACGTCGCAACCAAATGAGAAGCTGATGAAAAACCTAAGAACTTCTTCCCAGCATCTTGAAGTTCCAGTCCCTGAGACTGGATGGCTAGAGCTGCCGGCACAGCCCAGGACAACGCCACAATCAGCCCTGACCAGAAACGGCCCAAAGGCAAGAACCCGCCACGCTTTCGGCTGCCGACACCAGAAAACCAGCGCCCGATCGGCGCTACGCCGATCGGCACCGGCGTTCCAGATCCCGGGGTGGCACCCGAGAGGCCTTCCGTGCCCCTCGAATGCAACGAGACCCCAGGATCGGCTGACAGGCGCAAGGCAGGCTTCCCGAACTACACCACAACGCGGACGCAGGCTGGAGCTGCCCTGCCCGGCACACGCTGGCATCGCACGGTAAAGGTCCCCGGGCCCTTGACCCACGCCAAGGGCGCGGTTCCTGGACGGCCCTTGCCCTTAGCAGAGCTAAACCCCCCGGCCCTGCCATTCCCGGCCCCTTCCCAGCCCTCGCGCCTCCACTTAGCTTTCAGAGGGCCGAGGGACCGAACCCATCTTCGGCAGAGGAAAACGCCGCGTGCGCCAACGGCCGTCTTCCCGCGTCGCCGGGTTCCTCTTCAGCGCCTGCAGGAGCACGAGAAAGCACGCGCTCGCTAAGCCACGCCGGCACACGGCGCCGCGGGGCAAACGCCGAGTCCGTCCGCGACACCCACCTCCTGCTGAGCTCCAGGGCGGTCCGGTGGGCGTGTCCTGCCGCTGGCGCGGTCACAAACCCTCAGCGCTGGTGACGCCTACGACGGCGAGAAGCAAAAAAAAACCGTGGCGCCGGGAACGAGTCCCCGGCCCCACGCTCCTCCTCGCCCCTAGCCCGGCTCACCGCAAATGCTCCTCCCGGTCCAGAGGGCCCACAAAGCGCCTGCAAAGCGAGAAGGAAAAGGTGAAGCGAGAGACCGGGCAATACCGGGCTCCGCAACGCCCACCGCCGCCTCACCTTCTCGGCTGCCGGCCGGCGTGCGGCTTCGCCCCTGCCGGCTCGTCTGCGGCACCCGCAAAACCAGAGGCACGCGCTCGGACACCGCCCGAAAACACAGCCTGCCCGCAGACGGTCCCAGCTCGCCCTCCCTTACCTGGGCCGCTCGCCCACCCGGCCGCCCTTGCTTTTGACTGCCACGCCGCGGACCGCCGAGACGCTCAGCTACCGCCTGTAAAACACCACCAAAGGACGCTCGGACCCGCGCCAGCAACACGGGACCTGAAACGAGCTGCCGCTTCGGCCCAGCACTCCGTGCTCACCTGGCCCGAGGAGCTGAGCTGCCGACAGCCCGCTTTCCTCTTCGCTTCGCACCTAGGAAACAGAGAAACGACCGAGCTTAGCTAGAGCCACACGGCACAGCTCCCCTCTGGCACCACCCACCGACCCACCTGCTTACGGCGCACAGCTCGCCTCCTCCGTCGCTCTTCCGGGCCAAGTTGTCCCTCTGCTCCTGAAATCAGGTGATTCTGCAAGTCACCCAGCAGCCCATCCACAGCCTGACCAGCCCACAGGTCTGCTTTCTGTGGCGCAATAACGTCCCAAGCTCTCGTGGAGGCTCTCAAACGCCTGCGCGGGGACCCTCCGCTCCCCTGCCCACGGCTACTCCATCCCAGATGACCGCGCCGCCTCTGCCCACGCAATTCAACGCGTCAGCAGGTTAACCGGGGACCGCCAGAGCTCCGTCCACCCTCCCCTGCCTCTACGCGTCCGGGCAGAGCAGCTCCGAGCCAAACGCGCACCCGGGCCGACAGACGCTCCGCAGAACCTTATAGACCACGCGACGGCCACAGCGCCAAAAACGCTCCACGACGAACACGACGCTCCGAGACCAGAAGGGCATCGATCCCAATAATCTACGGGGAGGAGAGGAGCCTCTCCTGCATCCTCAAACGGAAAAGGAGCCCGACGTCACGGCTCCTGACGAGACGGCGGCAGCGCCACAACCGAGCAGAGACGTCGCAACCAAACGAGAAGCTGATGAAAAACCTAAGAACTTCTTCCCAGCATCTTGAAGTTCCAGTCCCTGAGACTGGATGGCTAGAGCTGCCGGCACAGCCCAGGACAACGCCACAATCAGCCCTGACCAGAAACGGCCCAAAGGCAAGAACCCGCCACGCTTTCGGCTGCCGACACCAGAAAACCAGCGCCCGATCGGCGCTACGCCGATCGGCACCGGCGTTCCAGATCCCGGGGTGGCACCCGAGAGGCCTTCCGTGCCCCTCGAACGCAACGAGACCCCAGGATCGGCTGACAGGCGCAAGGCAGGCTTCCCGAACTACACCACAACGCGGACGCAGGCTGGAGCTGCCCTGCCCGGCACACGCTGGCATCGCACGGTAAAGGTCCCCGGGCCCTTGACCTGCGCCAAAGGCGCGGTTCCTGGACGGCCCTTGCCCTTAGCAGAGCTAAACCCCCCGTCCCTGCCATTCCCGGCCCCTTCCCAGCCCTCGCGCCTCCACTTAGCTTTCAGAGGGCCGAGGGACCGAACCCATCTTCGGCAGAGGAAAACGCCGCGTGCGCCAACGGCCGTCTTCGCGCGTCGCCGGGTTCCTCTTCAGCGCCTGCAGGAGCACGAGAAATCACGCGCTCGCTAAGCCACGCCGGCACACGGCGCCGCGGGGCAAACGCCGAGTCCGTCGGCGACACCCACCTCCTGCTGAGCTCCAGGGCGGTCCGGTCGGCGTGTCCTGCCGCTGGCGCGGTCACAAACCCTCAGCGCTGGTGACGCCTACGACGGCGAGAAGCAAAAAAAACCGTGGCGCCGGGAACGAGTCCCCGGCCCCACGCTCCTCCTCGCCCCTAGCCCGGCTCACCGCAAATGCTCCTCCCGGTCCAGAGGGCCCACAAAGCGCCTGCAAAGCGAGAAGGAAAAGATGAAGCGAGAGACCGGGCAATACCGGGCTCCGCAACGCCCACCGCCGCCTCACCTTCTCGGCTGCCGGCCGGCGTGCGGCTTCGCCCCTGCCGGCTCGTCTGCGGCACCCGCAAAACCAGAGGCACGCGCTCGGACGCCGCCCGAAAACACAGCCTGCCCGCAGACGGTCCCAGCTCGCCCTCCCTTACCTGGGCCGCTCGCCCACCCGGCCGCCCTTGCTTTTGACTGCCACGCCGCGGACCGCCGTGACGCTCAGCTGCCGCCTGTAAAACACCACCAAAGGACGCTCGGACCCGCGCCAGCAACACGGGACCTGAAACGAGCTGCCGCTTCGGCCCAGCACTCCGTGCTCACCTGGCCCGAGGAGCTGAGCTGCCGACAGCCCGCTTTCCTCTTCGCTTCGCACCTAGGAAACAGAGAAACGACCGAGCTTAGCTAGAGCCACACGGCACAGCTCCCCTCTGGCACCACCCACCGACCCACCTGCTTACGGCGCACAGCTCGCCTCCTCCGTCGCTCTTCCGGGCCAAGTTGTCCCTCTGCTCCTGAAATCAGGTGATTCTGCAAGTCACCCAGCAGCCCATCCACAGCCTGACCAGCCCACAGGTCTGCTTTCTGTGGCGCAATAACGTCCCAAGCTCTCGTGGAGGCTCTCAAACGCCTGCGCGGGGACCCTCCGCTCCCCTGCCCACGGCTACTCCATCCCAGATGACCGCGCCGCCTCTGCCCACGCAATTCAACGCGTCAGCAGGTTAACCGGGGACCGCCAGAGCTCCGTCCACCCTCCCCTGCCTCTACGCGTCCGGGCAGAGCAGCTCCGAGCCAAACGCGCACCCGGGCCGACAGACGCTCCGCAGAACCTTATAGACCACGCGACGGCCACAGCGCCAAAAACGCTCCACGACGAACACGACGCTCCGAGACCAGAAGGGCATCGATCCCAATAATCTACGGGGAGGAGAGGAGCCTCTCCTGCATCCTCAAACGGAAAAGGAGCCCGACGTCACGGCTCCTGACGAGACGGCGGCAGCGCCACAACCGAGCAGAGACGTCGCAACCAAACGAGAAGCTGATGAAAAACCTAAGAACTTCTTCCCAGCATCTTGAAGTTCCAGTCCCTGAGACTGGATGGCTAGAGCTGCCGGCACAGCCCAGGACAACGCCACAATCAGCCCTGACCAGAAACGGCCCAAAGGCAAGAACCCGCCACGCTTTCGGCTGCCGACACCAGAAAACCAGCGCCCGATCGGCGCTACGCCGATCGGCACCGGCGTTCCAGATCCCGGGGTGGCACCCGAGAGGCCTTCCGTGCCCCTCGAACGCAACGAGACCCCAGGATCGGCTGACAGGCGCAAGGCAGGCTTCCCGAACTACACCACAACGCGGACGCAGGCTGGAGCTGCCCTGCCCGGCACACGCTGGCATCGCACGGTAAAGGTCCCCGGGCCCTTGACCCGCGCCAAGGGCGCGGTTCCTGGACGGCCCTTGCCCTTAGCAGAGCTAAACCCCCCGGCCCTGCCATTCCCGGCCCCTTCCCAGCCCTCGCGCCTCCACTTAGCTTTCAGAGGGCCGAGGGACCGAACCCATCTTCGGCAGAGGAAAACGCCGCGTGCGCCAACGGCCGTCTTCCCGCGTCGCCGGGTTCCTCTTCAGCGCCTGCAGGAGCACGAGAAAGCACGCGCTCACTAAGCCACGCCGGCACACGGCGCCGCGGGGCAAACGCCGAGTCCGTCCGCGACACCCACCTCCTGCTGAGCTCCAGGGCGGTCCGGTCGGCGTGTCCTGCCGCTGGCGCGGTCACAAACCCTCAGCGCTGGTGACGCCTACGACGGCGAGAAGCAAAAAAAAACCGTGGCGCCGGGAACGAGTCCCCGGCCCCACGCTCCTCCTCGCCCCTAGCCCGGCTCACCGCAAATGCTCCTCCCGGTCCAGAGGGCCCACAAAGCGCCTGCAAAGCGAGAAGGAAAAGATGAAGCGAGAGACCGGGCAATACCGGGCTCCGCAACGCCCACCGCCGCCTCACCTTCTCGGCTGCCGGCCGGCGTGCGGCTTCGCCCCTGCCGGCTCGTCTGCGGCACCCGCAAAACCAGAGGCACGCGCTCGGACACCGCCCGAAAACACAGCCTGCCCGCAGACGGTCCCAGCTCGCCCTCCCTTACCTGGGCCGCTCGCCCACCCGGCCGCCCTTGCTTTTGACTGCCACGCCGCGGACCGCCGAGACGCTCAGCTGCCGCCTGTAAAACACCACCAAAGGACGCTCGGACCCGCGCCAGCAACACGGGACCTGAAACGAGCTGCCGCTTCGGCCCAGCACTCCGTGCTCACCTGGCCCGAGGAGCTGAGCTGCCGACAGCCCGCTTTCCTCTTCGCTTCGCACCTAGGAAACAGAGAAACGACCGAGCTTAGCTAGAGCCACACGGCACAGCTCCCCTCTGGCACCACCCACCGACCCACCTGCTTACGGCGCACAGCTCGCCTCCTCCGTCGCTCTTCCGGGCCAAGTTGTCCCTCTGCTCCTGAAATCAGGTGATTCTGCAAGTCACCCAGCAGCCCATCCACAGCCTGACCAGCCCACAGGTCTGCTTTCTGTGGCGCAATAACGTCCCAAGCTCTCGTGGAGGCTCTCAAACGCCTGCGCGGGGACCCTCCGCTCCCCTGCCCACGGCTACTCCATCCCAGATGACCGCGCCGCCTCTGCCCACGCAATTCAACGCGTCAGCAGGTTAACCGGGGACCGCCAGAGCTCCGTCCACCCTCCCCTGCCTCTACGCGTCCGGGCAGAGCAGCTCCGAGCCAAACGCGCACCCGGGCCGACAGACGCTCCGCAGAACCTTAGAGACCACGCGACGGCCACAGCGCCAAAAACGCTCCACGACGAACACGACGCTCCGAGACCAGAAGGGCATCGATCCCAATAATCTACGGGGAGGAGAGGAGCCTCTCCTGCATCCTCAAACGGAAAAGGAGCCCGACGTCACGGCTCCTGACGAGACGGCGGCAGCGCCACAACCGAGCAGAGACGTCGCAACCAAACGAGAAGCTGATGAAAAACCTAAGAACTTCTTCCCAGCATCTTGAAGTTCCAGTCCCTGAGACTGGATGGCTAGAGCTGCCGGCACAGCCCAGGACAACGCCACAATCAGCCCTGACCAGAAACGGCCCAAAGGCAAGAACGCGCCACGCTTTCGGCTGCCGACACCAGAAAACCAGCGCCCGATCGGCGCTACGCCGATCGGCACCGGCGTTCCAGATCCCGGGGTGGCACCCGAGAGGCCTTCCGTGCCCCTCGAACGCAACGAGACCCCAGGATCGGCTGACAGGCGCAAGGCAGGCTTCCCGAACTACACCACAACGCAGACGCAGGCTGGAGCTGCCCTGCCCGGCACACGCTGGCATCGCACGGTAAAGGTCCCCGGGCCCTTGACCCGCGCCAAGGGCGCGGTTCCTGGACGGCCCTCACCCTTAGCAGAGCTAAACCCCCCGTCCCTGCCATTCCCGGCCCCTTCCCAGCCCTCGCGCCTCCACTTAGCTTTCAGAGGGCCGAGGGACCGAACCCATCTTCGGCAGAGGAAAACGCCACGTGCGCCAACGGCCGTCTTCCCGCGTCGCCGGGTTCCTCTTCAGCGCCTGCAGGAGCACGAGAAAGCACGCGCTCGCTAAGCCACGCCGGCACACGGCGCCGCGGGGCAAACGCCGAGTCCGTCCGCGACACCCACCTCCTGCTGAGCTCCAGGGCGGTCCGGTGGGCGTGTCCTGCCGCTGGCGCGGTCACAAACCCTCAGCGCTGGAGACGCCTACGACGGCGAGAAGCAAAAAAAACCGTGGCGCCGGGAACGAGTCCCCGGCCCCACGCTCCTCCTCGCCCCTAGCCCGGCTCACCGCAAATGCTCCTCCCGGTCCAGAGGGCCCACAAAGCGCCTGCAAAGCGAGAAGGAAAAGATGAAGCGAGAGACCGGGCAATACCGGGCTCCGCAACGCCCACCGCCGCCTCACCTTCTCGGCTGCCGGCCGGCGTGCGGCTTCGCCCCTGCCGGCTCGTCTGCGGCACCCGCAAAACCAGAGGCACGCGCTCGGACGCCGCCCGAAAACACAGCCTGCCCGCAGACGGTCCCAGCTCGCCCTCCCTTACCTGGGCCGCTCGCCCACCCGGCCGCCCTTGCTTTTGACTGCCACGCCGCGGACCGCCGAGACGCTCAGCTGCCGCCTGTAAAACACCACCAAAGGACGCTCGGACCCGCGCCAGCAACACGGGACCTGAAACGAGCTGCCGCTTCGGCCCAGCACTCCGTGCTCACCTGGCCCGAGGAGCTGAGCTGCCGACAGCCCGCTTTCCTCTTCGCTTCGCACCTAGGAAACAGAGAAACGACCGAGCTTAGCTAGAGCCACACGGCACAGCTCCCCTCTGGCACCACCCACCGACCCACCTGCTTACGGCGCACAGCTCGCCTCCTCCGTCGCTCTTCCGGGCCAAGTTGTCCCTCTGCTCCTGAAATCAGGTGATTCTGCAAGTCACCCAGCAGCCCATCAACAGCCTGACCAGCCCACAGGTCTGCTTTCTGTGGCGCAATAACGTCCCAAGCTCTCGTGGAGGCTCTCAAACGCCTGCGCGGAGACCCTCCGCTCCCCTGCCCACGGCTACTCCATCCCAGATGACCGCGCCGCCTCTGCCCACGCAATTCAACGCGTCAGCAGGTTAACCGGGGACCGCCAGAGCTCCGTCCACCCTCCCCTGCCTCTACGCGTCCGGGCAGAGCAGCTCCGAGCCAAACGCGCACCCGGGCCGACAGACGCTCCGCAGAACCTTATAGACCACGCGACGGCCACAGCGCCAAAAACGCTCCACGACGAACACGACGCTCCGAGACCAGAAGGGCATCGATCCCAATAATCTACGGGGAGGAGAGGAGCCTCTCCTGCATCCTCAAACGGAAAAGGAGCCCGACGTCACAGCTCCTGACGAGACGGCGGCAGAGCCACAACCGAGCAGAGACGTCGCAACCAAACGAGAAGCTGATGAAAAACCTAAGAACTTCTTCCCAGCATCTTGAAGTTCCAGTCCCTGAGACTGGATGGCTAGAGCTGCCGGCACAGCCCAGGACAACGCCACAATCAGCCCTGACCAGAAACGGCCCAAAGGCAAGAACGCGCCACGCTTTCGGCTGCCGACACCAGAAAACCAGCGCCCGATCGGCGCTACGCCGATCGGCACCGGCGTTCCAGATCCCGGGGTGGCACCCGAGAGGCCTTCCGTGCCCCTCGAACGCAACGAGACCCCAGGATCGGCTGACAGGCGCAAGGCAGGCTTCCCGAACTACACCACAACGCAGACGCAGGCTGGAGCTGCCCTGCCCGGCACACGCTGGCATCGCACGGTAAAGGTCCCCGGGCCCTTGACCCGCGCCAAGGGCGCGGTTCCTGGACGGCCCTTGCCCTTAGCAGAGCTAAACCCCCCGTCCCTGCCATTCCCGGCCCCTTCCCAGCCCTCGCGCCTCCACTTAGCTTTCAGAGGGCCGAGGGACCGAACCCATCTTCGGCAGAGGAAAACGCCACGTGCGCCAACGGCCGTCTTCCCGCGTCGCCGGGTTCCTCTTCAGCGCCTGCAGGAGCACGAGAAAGCACGCGCTCGCTAAGCCACGCCGGCACACGGCGCCGCGGGGCAAACGCCGAGTCCGTCCGCGACACCCACCTCCTGCTGAGCTCCAGGGCGGTCCGGTCGGCGTGTCCTGCCGCTGGCGCGGTCACAAACCCTCAGCGCTGGTGACGCCTACGACGGCGAGAAGCAAAAAAAACCGTGGCGCCGGGAACGAGTCCCCGGCCCCACGCTCCTCCTCGCCCCTAGCCCGGCTCACCGCAAATGCTCCTCCCGGTCCAGAGGGCCCACAAAGCGCCTGCAAAGCGAGAAGGAAAAGATGAAGCGAGAGACCGGGCAATACCGGGCTCCGCAACGCCCACCGCCGCCTCACCTTCTCGGCTGCCGGCCGGCGTGCGGCTTCGCCCCTGCCGGCTCGTCTGCGGCACCCGCAAAACCAGAGGCACGCGCTCGGACGCCGCCCGAAAACACAGCCTGCCCGCAGACGGTCCCAGCTCGCCCTCCCTTACCTGGGCCGCTCGCCCACCCGGCCGCCCTTGCTTTTGACTGCCACGCCGCGGACCGCCGAGACGCTCAGCTGCCGCCTGTAAAACACCACCAAAGGACGCTCGGACCCGCGCCAGCAACACGGGACCTGAAACGAGCTGCCGCTTCGGCCCAGCACTCCGTGCTCACCTGGCCCGAGGAGCTGAGCTGCCGACAGCCCGCTTTCCTCTTCGCTTCGCACCTAGGAAACAGAGAAACGACCGAGCTTAGCTAGAGCCACACGGCACAGCTCCCCTCTGGCACCACCCACCGACCCACCTGCTTACGGCGCACAGCTCGCCTCCTCCGTCGCTCTTCCGGGCCAAGTTGTCCCTCTGCTCCTGAAATCAGGTGATTCTGCAAGTCACCCAGCAGCCCATCCACAGCCTGACCAGCCCACAGGTCTGCTTTCTGTGGCGCAATAACGTCCCAAGCTCTCGTGGAGGCTCTCAAACGCCTGCGCGGGGACCCTCCGCTCCCCTGCCCACGGCTACTCCATCCCAGATGACCGCGCCGCCTCTGCCCACGCAATTCAACGCGTCAGCAGGTTAACCGGGGACCGCCAGAGCTCCGTCCACCCTCCCCTGCCTCTACGCGTCCGGGCAGAGCAGCTCCGAGCCAAACGCGCACCCGGGCCGACAGACGCTCCGCAGAACCTTATAGACCATGCGACGGCCACAGCGCCAAAAACGCTCCACGACGAACACGACGCTCCGAGACCAGAAGGGCATCGATCCCAATAATCTACGGGGAGGAGAGGAGCCTCTCCTGCATCCTCAAACGGAAAAGGAGCCCGACGTCACGGCTCCTGACGAGACGGCGGCAGCGCCACAACCGAGCAGAGACGTCGCAACCAAACGAGAAGCTGATGAAAAACCTAAGAACTTCTTCCCAGCATCTTGAAGTTCCAGTCCCTGAGACTGGATGGCTAGAGCTGCCGGCACAGCCCAGGACAACGCCACAATCAGCCCTGACCAGAAACGGCCCAAAGGCAAGAACGCGCCACGCTTTCGGCTGCCGACACCAGAAAACCAGCGCCCGATCGGCGCTACGCCGATCGGCACCGGCGTTCCAGATCCCGGGGTGGCACCCGAGAGGCCTTCCGTGCCCCTCGAACGCAACGAGACCCCAGGATCGGCTGACAGGCGCAAGGCAGGCTTCCCGAACTACACCACAACGCAGACGCAGGCTGGAGCTGCCCTGCCCGGCACACGCTGGCATCGCACGGTAAAGGTCCCCGGGCCCTTGACCCGCGCCAAGGGCGCGGTTCCTGGACGGCCCTCACCCTTAGCAGAGCTAAACCCCCCGTCCCTGCCATTCCCGGCCCCTTCCCAGCCCTCGCGCCTCCACTTAGCTTTCAGAGGGCCGAGGGACCGAACCCATCTTCGGCAGAGGAAAACGCCACGTGCGCCAACGGCCGTCTTCCCGCGTCGCCGGTTTCCTCTTCAGCGCCTGCAGGAGCACGAGAAAGCACGCGCTCGCTAAGCCACGCCGGCACACGGCGCCGCGGGGCAAACGCCGAGTCCGTCCGCGACACCCACCTCCTGCTGAGCTCCAGGGCGGTCCGGTGGGCGTGTCCTGCCGCTGGCGCGGTCACAAACCCTCAGCGCTGGAGACGCCTACGACGGCGAGAAGCAAAAAAAAACCGTGGCGCCGGGAACGAGTCCCCGGCCCCACGCTCCTCCTCGCCCCTAGCCCGGCTCACCGCAAATGCTCCTCCCGGTCCAGAGGGCCCACAAAGCGCCTGCAAAGCGAGAAGGAAAAGATGAAGCGAGAGACCGGGCAATACCGGGCTCCGCAACGTCCACCGCCGCCTCACCTTCTCGGCTGCCGGCCGGCGTGCGGCTTCGCCCCTGCCGGCTCGTCTGCGGCACCCGCAAAACCAGAGGCACGCGCTCGGACACCGCCCGAAAACACAGCCTGCCCGCAGACGGTCCCAGCTCGCCCTCCCTTACCTGGGCCGCTCGCCCACCCGGCCGCCCTTGCTTTTGACTGCCACGCCGCGGACCGCCGAGACGCTCAGCTGCCGCCTGTAAAACACCACCAAAGGACGCTCGGACCCGCGCCAGCAACACGGGACCTGAAACGAGCTGCCGCTTCGGCCCAGCACTCCGTGCTCACCTGGCCCGAGGAGCTGAGCTGCCGACAGCCCGCTTTCCTCTTCGCTTCGCACCTAGGAAACAGAGAAACGACCGAGCTTAGCTAGAGCCACACGGCACAGCTCCCCTCTGGCACCACCCACCGACCCACCTGCTTACGGCGCACAGCTCGCCTCCTCCGTCGCTCTTCCGGGCCAAGTTGTCCCTCTGCTCCTGAAATCAGGTGATTCTGCAAGTCACCCAGCAGCCCATCCACAGCCTGACCAGCCCACAGGTCTGCTTTCTGTGGCGCAATAACGTCCCAAGCTCTCGTGGAGGCTCTCAAACGCCTGCGCGGGGACCCTCCGCTCCCCTGCCCATGGCTACTCCATCCCAGATGACCGCGCCGCCTCTGCCCACGCAATTCAACGCGTCAGCAGGTTAACCGGGGACCGCCAGAGCTCCGTCCACCCTCCCCTGCCTCTACGCGTCCGGGCAGAGCAGCTCCGAGCCAAACGCGCACCCGGGCCGACAGACGCTCCGCAGAACCTTAGAGACCACGCGACGGCCACAGCGCCAAAAACGCTCCACGACGAACACGACGCTCCGAGACCAGAAGGGCATCGATCCCAATAATCTACGGGGAGGAGAGGAGCCTCTCCTGCATCCTCAAACGGAAAAGGAGCCCGACGTCACGGCTCCTGACGAGACGGCGGCAGCGCCACAACCGAGCAGAGACGTCGCAACCAAACGAGAAGCTGATGAAAAACCTAAGAACTTCTTCCCAGCATCTTGAAGTTCCAGTCCCTGAGACTGGATGGCTAGAGCTGCCGGCACAGCCCAGGACAACGCCACAATCAGCCCTGACCAGAAACGGCCGAAAGGCAAGAACCCGCCACGCTTTCGGCTGCCGACACCAGAAAACCAGCGCCCGATCGGCGCTACGCCGATCGGCACCGGCGTTCCAGATCCCGGGGTGGCACCCGAGAGGCCTTCCGTGCCCCTCGAACGCAACGAGACCCCAGGATCGGCTGACAGGCGCAAGGCAGGCTTCCCGAACTACACCACAACGCAGACGCAGGCTGGAGCTGCCCTGCCCGGCACACGCTGGCATCGCACGGTAAAGGTCCCCGGGCCCTTGACCTGCGCCAAGGGTGCGGTTCCTGGACGGCCCTTGCCCTTAGCAGAGCTAAACCCCCCGTCCCTGCCATTCCCGGCCCCTTCCCAGCCCTCGCGCCTCCACTTAGCTTTCAGAGGGCCGAGGGACCGAACCCATCTTCGGCAGAGGAAAAGGCCGCGTGCGCCAACGGCCGTCTTCGCGCGTCGCCGGGTTCCTCTTCAGCGCCTGCAGGAGCACGAGAAAGCACGCGCTCGCTAAGCCACGCCGGCACACGGCGCCGCGGGGCAAACGCCGAGTCCGTCCGCGACACCCACCTCCTGCTGAGCTCCAGGGCGGTCCGGTGGGCGTGTCCTGCCGCTGGCGCGGTCACAAACCCTCAGCGCTGGAGACGCCTACGACGGCGAGAAGCAAAAAAAAACCGTGGCGCCGGGAACGAGTCCCCGGCCCCACGCTCCTCCTCGCCCCTAGCCCGGCTCACCGCAAATGCTCCTCCCGGTCCAGAGGGCCCACAAAGCGCCTGCAAAGCGAGAAGGAAAAGATGAAGCGAGAGACCGGGCAATACCGGGCTCCGCAACGCCCACCGCCGCCTCACCTTCTCGGCTGCCGGCCGGCGTGCGGCTTCGCCCCTGCCGGCTCGTCTGCGGCACCCGCAAAACCAGAGGCACGCGCTCGGACGCCGCCCGAAAACACAGCCTGCCCGCAGACGGTCCCAGCTCGCCCTCCCTTACCTGGGCCGCTCGCCCACCCGGCCGCCCTTGCTTTTGACTGCCACGCCGCGGACCGCCGAGACGCTCAGCTGCCGCCTGTAAAACACCACCAAAGGACGCTCGGACCCGCGCCAGCAACACGGGACCTGAAACGAGCTGCCGCTTCGGCCCAGCACTCCGTGCTCACCTGGCCCGAGGAGCTGAGCTGCCGACAGCCCGCTTTCCTCTTCGCTTCGCACCTAGGAAACAGAGAAACGACCGAGCTTAGCTAGAGCCACACGGCACAGCTCCCCTCTGGCACCACCCACCGACCCACCTGCTTACGGCGCACAGCTCGCCTCCTCCGTCGCTCTTCCGGGCCAAGTTGTCCCTCTGCTCCTGAAATCAGGTGATTCTGCAAGTCACCCAGCAGCCCATCAACAGCCTGACCAGCCCACAGGTCTGCTTTCTGTGGCGCAATAACGTCCCAAGCTCTCGTGGAGGCTCTCAAACGCCTGCGCGGGGACCCTCCGCTCCCCTGCCCACGGCTACTCCATCCCAGATGACCGCGCCGCCTCTGCCCACGCAATTCAACGCGTCAGCAGGTTAACCGGGGACCGCCAGAGCTCCGTCCACCCTCCCCTGCCTCTACGCGTCCGGGCAGAGCAGCTCCGAGCCAAACGCGCACCCGGGCCGACAGACGCTCCGCAGAACCTTATAGACCACGCGACGGCCACAGCGCCAAAAACGCTCCACGACGAACACGACGCTCCGAGACCAGAAGGGCATCGATCCCAATAATCTACGGGGAGGAGAGGAGCCTCTCCTGCATCCTCAAACGGAAAAGGAGCCCGACGTCACGGCTCCTGACGAGACGGCGGCAGCGCCACAACCGAGCAGAGACGTCGCAACCAAACGAGAAGCTGATGAAAAACCTAAGAACTTCTTCCCAGCATCTTGAAGTTCCAGTCCCTGAGACTGGATGGCTAGAGCTGCCGGCACAGCCCAGGACAACGCCACAATCAGCCCTGACCAGAAACGGCCCAAAGGCAAGAACGCGCCACGCTTTCGGCTGCCGACACCAGAAAACCAGCGCCCGATCGGCGCTACGCCGATCGGCACCGGCGTTCCAGATCCCGGGGTGGCACCCGAGAGGCCTTCCGTGCCCCTCGAACGCAACGAGACCCCAGGATCGGCTGACAGGCGCAAGGCAGGCTTCCCGAACTACACCACAACGCAGACGCAGGCTGGAGCTGCCCTGCCCGGCACACGCTGGCATCGCACGGTAAAGGTCCCCGGGCCCTTGACCCGCGCCAAGGGCGCGGTTCCTGGACGGCCCTCACCCTTAGCAGAGCTAAACCCCCCGTCCCTGCCATTCCCGGCCCCTTCCCAGCCCTCGCGCCTCCACTTAGCTTTCAGAGGGCCGAGGGACCGAACCCATCTTTGGCAGAGGAAAACGCCACGTGCGCCAACGGCCGTCTTCCCGCGTCGCCGGGTTCCTCTTCAGCGCCTGCAGGAGCACGAGAAAGCACGCGCTCGCTAAGCCACGCCGGCACACGGCGCCGCGGGGCAAACGCCGAGTCCGTCCGCGACACCCACCTCCTGCTGAGCTCCAGGGCGGTCCGGTGGGCGTGTCCTGCCGCTGGCGCGGTCACAAACCCTCAGCGCTGGAGACGCCTACGACGGCGAGAAGCAAAAAAAACCGTGGCGCCGGGAACGAGTCCCCGGCCCCACGCTCCTCCTCGCCCCTAGCCCGGCTCACCGCAAATGCTCCTCCCGGTCCAGAGGGCCCACAAAGCGCCTGCAAAGTGAGAAGGAAAAGATGAAGCGAGAGACCGGGCAATACCGGGCTCCGCAACGCCCACCGCCGCCTCACCTTCTCGGCTGCCGGCCGGCGTGCGGCTTCGCCCCTGCCGGCTCATCTGCGGCACCCGCAAAACCAGAGGCACGCGCTCGGACGCCGCCCGAAAACACAGCCTGCCCGCAGACGGTCCCAGCTCGCCCTCCCTTACCTGGGCCGCTCGCCCACCCGGCCGCCCTTGCTTTTGACTGCCACGCCGCGGACCGCCGAGACGCTCAGCTGCCGCCTGTAAAACACCACCAAAGGACGCTCGGACCCGCGCCAGCAACACGGGACCTGAAACGAGCTGCCGCTTCGGCCCAGCACTCCGTGCTCACCTGGCCCGAGGAGCTGAGCTGCCGACAGCCCGCTTCCCTCTTCGCTTCGCACCTAGGAAACAGAGAAACGACCGAGCTTAGCTAGAGCCACACGGCACAGCTCCCCTCTGGCACCACCCACCGACCCACCTGCTTACGGCGCACAGCTCGCCTCCTCCGTCGCTCTTCCGGGCCAAGTTGTCCCTCTGCTCCTGAAATCAGGTGATTCTGCAAGTCACCCAGCAGCCCATCCACAGCCTGACCAGCCCACAGGTCTGCTTTCTGTGGCGCAATAACGTCCCAAGCTCTCGTGGAGGCTCTCAAACGCCTGGGCGGGGACCCTCCGCTCCCCTGCCCACGGCTACTCCATCCCAGATGACCGCGCCGCCTCTGCCCACGCAATTCAACGCGTCAGCAGGTTAACCGGGGACCGCCAGAGCTCCGTCCACCCTCCCCTGCCTCTACGCGTCCGGGCAGAGCAGCTCCGAGCCAAACGCGCACCCGGGCCGACAGACGCTCCGCAGAACCTTAGAGACCACGCGACGGCCACAGCGCCAAAAACGCTCCACGACGAACACGACGCTCCGAGACCAGAAGGGCATCGATCCCAATAATCTACGGGGAGGAGAGGAGCCTCTCCTGCATCCTCAAACGGAAAAGGAGCCCGACGTCACGGCTCCTGACGAGACGGCGGCAGCGCCACAACCGAGCAGAGACGTCGCAACCAAACGAGAAGCTGATGAAAAACCTAAGAACTTCTTCCCAGCATCTTGAAGTTCCAGTCCCTGAGACTGGATGGCTAGAGCTGCCGGCACAGCCCAGGACAACGCCACAATCAGCCCTGACCAGAAACGGCCGAAAGGCAAGAACCCGCCACGCTTTCGGCTGCCGACACCAGAAAACCAGCGCCCGATCGGCGCTACGCCGATCGGCACCGGCGTTCCAGATCCCGGGGTGGCACCCGAGAGGCCTTCCGTGCCCCTCGAACGCAACGAGACCCCAGGATCGGCTGACAGGCGCAAGGCAGGCTTCCCGAACTACACCACAACGCAGACGCAGGCTGGAGCTGCCCTGCCCGGCACACGCTGGCATCGCACGGTAAAGGTCCCCGGGCCCTTGACCCGCGCCAAGGGCGCGGTTCCTGGACGGCCCTTGCCCTTAGCAGAGCTAAACCCCCCGTCCCTGCCATTCCCGGCCCCTTCCCAGCCCTCGCGCCTCCACTTAGCTTTCAGAGGGCCGAGGGACCGAACCCATCTTCGGCAGAGGAAAACGCCACGTGCGCCAACGGCCGTCTTCCCGCGTCGCCGGGTTCCTCTTCAGTGCCTGCAGGAGCACGAGAAAGCACGCGCTCGCTAAGCCACGCCGGCACACGGCGCCGCGGGGCAAACGCCGAGTCCGTCCGCGACACCCACCTCCTGCTGAGCTCCAGGGCGGTCCGGTGGGCGTGTCCTGCCGCTGGCGCGGTCACAAACCCTCAGCGCTGGAGACGCCTACGACGGCGAGAAGCAAAAAAAACCGTGGCGCCGGGAACGAGTCCCCGGCCCCACGCTCCTCCTCGCCCCTAGCCCGGCTCACCGCAAATGCTCCTCCCGGTCCAGAGGGCCCACAAAGCGCCTGCAAAGCGAGAAGGAAAAGATGAAGCGAGAGACCGGGCAATACCGGGCTCCGCAACGCCCACCGCCGCCTCACCTTCTCGGCTGCCGGCCGGCGTGCGGCTTCGCCCCTGCCGGCTCGTCTGCGGCACCCGCAAAACCAGAGGCACGCGCTCGGACGCCGCCCGAAAACACAGCCTGCCCGCAGACGGTCCCAGCTCGCCCTCCCTTACCTGGGCCGCTCGCCCACCCGGCCGCCCTTGCTTTTGACTGCCACGCCGCGGACCGCCGAGACGCTCAGCTGCCGCCTGTAAAACACCACCAAAGGACGCTCGGACCCGCGCCAGCAACACGGGACCTGAAACGAGCTGCCGCTTCGGCCCAGCACTCCGTGCTCACCTGGCCCGAGGAGCTGAGCTGCCGACAGCCCGCTTTCCTCTTCGCTTCGCACCTAGGAAACAGAGAAACGACCGAGCTTAGCTAGAGCCACACGGCACAGCTCCCCTCTGGCACCACCCACCGACCCACCTGCTTACGGCGCACAGCTCGCCTCCTCCGTCGCTCTTCCGGGCCAAGTTGTCCCTCTGCTCCTGAAATCAGGTGATTCTGCAAGTCACCCAGCAGCCCATCAACAGCCTGACCAGCCCACAGGTCTGCTTTCTGTGGCGCAATAACGTCCCAAGCTCTCGTGGAGGCTCTCAAACGCCTGCGCGGGGACCCTCCGCTCCCCTGCCCACGGCTACTCCATCCCAGATGACCGCGCCGCCTCTGCCCACGCAATTCAACGCGTCAGCAGGTTAACCGGGGACCGCCAGAGCTCCGTCCACCCTCCCCTGCCTCTACGCGTCCGGGCAGAGCAGCTCCGAGCCAAACGCGCACCCGGGCCGACAGACGCTCCGCAGAACCTTAGAGACCACGCGACGGCCACAGCGCCAAAAACGCTCCACGACGAACACGACGCTCCGAGACCAGAAGGGCATCGATCCCAATAATCTACGGGGAGGAGAGGAGCCTCTCCTGCATCCTCAAACGGAAAAGGAGCCCGACGTCACGGCTCCTGACGAGACGGCGGCAGCGCCACAACCGAGCAGAGACGTCGCAACCAAACGAGAAGCTGATGAAAAACCTAAGAACTTCTTCCCAGCATCTTGAAGTTCCAGTCCCTGAGACTGGATGGCTAGAGCTGCCGGCACAGCCCAGGACAACGCCACAATCAGCCCTGACCAGAAACGGCCGAAAGGCAAGAACCCGCCACGCTTTCGGCTGCCGACACCAGAAAACCAGCGCCCGATCGGCGCTACGCCGATCGGCACCGGCGTTCCAGATCCCGGGGTGGCACCCGAGAGGCCTTCCGTGCCCCTCGAACGCAACGAGACCCCAGGATCGGCTGACAGGCGCAAGGCAGGCTTCCCGAACTACACCACAACGCAGACGCAGGCTGGAGCTGCCCTGCCCGGCACACGCTGGCATCGCACGGTAAAGGTCCCCGGGCCCTTGACCCGCGCCAAGGGCGCGGTTCCTGGACGGCCCTTGCCCTTAGCAGAGCTAAACCCCCCGTCCCTGCCATTCCCGGCCCCTTCCCAGCCCTCGCGCCTCCACTTAGCTTTCAGAGGGCCGAGGGACCGAACCCATCTTCGGCAGAGGAAAACGCCACGTGCGCCAACGGCCGTCTTCCCGCGTCGCCGGGTTCCTCTTCAGCGCCTGCAGGAGCACGAGAAAGCACGCGCTCGCTAAGCCACGCCGGCACACGGCGCCGCGGGGCAAACGCCGAGTCCGTCTGCGACACCCACCTCCTGCTGAGCTCCAGGGCGGTCCGGTGGGCGTGTCCTGCCGCTGGCGCGGTCACAAACCCTCAGCGCTGGAGACGCCTACGACGGCGAGAAGCAAAAAAAACCGTGGCGCCGGGAACGAGTCCCCGGCCCCACGCTCCTCCTCGCCCCTAGCCCGGCTCACCGCAAATGCTCCTCCCGGTCCAGAGGGCCCACAAAGCGCCTGCAAAGCGAGAAGGAAAAGATGAAGCGAGACACCGGGCAATACCGGGCTCCGCAACGCCCACCGCCGCCTCACCTTCTCGGCTGCCGGCCGGCGTGCGGCTTCGCCCCTGCCGGCTCGTCTGCGGCACCCGCAAAACCAGAGGCACGCGCTCGGACGCCGCCCGAAAACACAGCCTGCCCGCAGACGGTCCCAGCTCGCCCTCCCTTACCTGGGCCGCTCGCCCACCCGGCCGCCCTTGCTTTTGACTGCCACGCCGCGGACCGCCGAGACGCTCAGCTGCCGCCTGTAAAACACCACCAAAGGACGCTCGGACCCGCGCCAGCAACACGGGACCTGAAACGAGCTGCCGCTTCGGCCCAGCACTCCGTGCTCACCTGGCCCGAGGAGCTGAGCTGCCGACAGCCCGCTTTCCTCTTCGCTTCGCACCTAGGAAACAGAGAAACGACCGAGCTTAGCTAGAGCCACACGGCACAGCTCCCCTCTGGCACCACCCACCGACCCACCTGCTTACGGCGCACAGCTCGCCTCCTCCGTCGCTCTTCCGGGCCAAGTTGTCCCTCTGCTCCTGAAATCAGGTGATTCTGCAAGTCACCCAGCAGCCCATCAACAGCCTGACCAGCCCACAGGTCTGCTTTCTGTGGCGCAATAACGTCCCAAGCTCTCGTGGAGGCTCTCAAACGCCTGCGCGGGGACCCTCCGCTCCCCTGCCCACGGCTACTCCATCCCAGATGACCGCGCCGCCTCTGCCCACGCAATTCAACGCGTCAGCAGGTTAACCGGGGACCGCCAGAGCTCCGTCCACCCTCCCCTGCCTCTACGCGTCCGGGCAGAGCAGCTCCGAGCCAAACGCGCACCCGGGCCGACAGACGCTCCGCAGAACCTTAGAGACCACGCGACGGCCACAGCGCCAAAAACGCTCCACGACGAACACGACGCTCCGAGACCAGAAGGGCATCGATCCCAATAATCTACGGGGAGGAGAGGAGCCTCTCCTGCATCCTCAAACGGAAAAGGAGCCCGACGTCACGGCTCCTGACGAGACGGCGGCAGCGCCACAACCGAGCAGAGACGTCGCAACCAAACGAGAAGCTGATGAAAAACCTAAGAACTTCTTCCCAGCATCTTGAAGTTCCAGTCCCTGAGACTGGATGGCTAGAGCTGCCGGCACAGCCCAGGACAACACCACAATCAGCCCTGACCAGAAACGGCCCAAAGGCAAGAACGCGCCACGCTTTCGGCTGCCGACACCAGAAAACCAGCGCCCGATCGGCGCTACGCCGATCGGCACCGGCGTTCCAGATCCCGGAGTGGCACCCGAGAGGCCTTCCGTGCCCCTCGAACGCAACGAGACCCCAGGATCGGCTGACAGGCGCAAGGCAGGCTTCCCGAACTACACCACAACGCAGACGCAGGCTGGAGCTGCCCTGCCCGGCACACGCTGGCATCGCACGGTAAAGGTCCCCGGGCCCTTGACCCGCGCCAAGGGCGCGGTTCCTGGACGGCCCTTGCCCTTAGCAGAGCTAAACCCCCCGTCCCTGCCATTCCCGGCCCCTTCCCAGCCCTCGCGCCTCCACTTAGCTTTCAGAGGGCCGAGGGACCGAACCCATCTTCGGCAGAGGAAAACGCCACGTGCGCCAACGGCCGTCTTCCCGCGTCGCCGGGTTCCTCTTCAGCGCCTGCAGGAGCACGAGAAAGCACGCGCTCGCTAAGCCACGCCGGCACACGGCGCCGCGGGGCAAACGCCGAGTCCGTCCGCGACACCCACCTCCTGCTGAGCTCCAGGGCGGTCCGGTGGGCGTGTCCTGCCGCTGGCGCGGTCACAAACCCTCAGCGCTGGAGACGCCTACGACGGCGAGAAGCAAAAAAAACCGTGGCGCCGGGAACGAGTCCCTGGCCCCACGCTCCTCCTCGCCCCTAGCCCGGCTCACCGCAAATGCTCCTCCCGGTCCAGAGGGCCCACAAAGCGCCTGCAAAGCGAGAAGGAAAAGATGAAGCGAGAGACCGGGCAATACCGGGCTCCGCAACGCCCACCGCCGCCTCACCTTCTCGGCTGCCGGCCGGCGTGCGGCTTCGCCCCTGCCGGCTCGTCTGCGGCACCCGCAAAACCAGAGGCACGCGCTCGGACGCCGCCCGAAAACACAGCCTGCCCGCAGACGGTCCCAGCTCGCCCTCCCTTACCTGGGCCGCTCGCCCACCCGGCCGCCCTTGCTTTTGACTGCCACGCCGCGGACCGCCGAGACGCTCAGCTGCCGCCTGTAAAACACCACCAAAGGACGCTCGGACCCGCGCCAGCAACACGGGACCTGAAACGAGCTGCCGCTTCGGCCCAGCACTCCGTGCTCACCTGGCCCGAGGAGCTGAGCTGCCGACAGCCCGCTTTCCTCTTCGCTTCGCACCTAGGAAACAGAGAAACGACCGAGCTTAGCTAGAGCCACACGGCACAGCTCCCCTCTGGCACCACCCACCGACCCACCTGCTTACGGCGCACAGCTCGCCTCCTCCGTCGCTCTTCCGGGCCAAGTTGTCCCTCTGCTCCTGAAATCAGGTGATTCTGCAAGTCACCCAGCAGCCCATCCACAGCCTGACCAGCCCACAGGTCTGCTTTCTGTGGCGCAATAACGTCCCAAGCTCTCGTGGAGGCTCTCAAACGCCTGCGCGGGGACCCTCCGCTCCCCTGCCCACGGCTACTCCATCCCAGATGACCGCGCCGCCTCTGCCCACGCAATTCAACGCGTCAGCAGGTTAACCGGGGACCGCCAGAGCTCCGTCCACCCTCCCCTGCCTCTACGCGTCCGGGCAGAGCAGCTCCGAGCCAAACGCGCACCCGGGCCGACAGACGCTCCGCAGAACCTTAGAGACCACGCGACGGCCACAGCGCCAAAAACGCTCCACGACGAACACGACGCTCCGAGACCAGAAGGGCATCGATCCCAATAATCTACGGGGAGGAGAGGAGCCTCTCCTGCATCCTCAAACGGAAAAGGAGCCCGACGTCACGGCTCCTGACGAGACGGCGGCAGCGCCACAACCGAGCAGAGACGTCGCAACCAAACGAGAAGCTGATGAAAAACCTAAGAACTTCTTCCCAGCATCTTGAAGTTCCAGTCCCTGAGACTGGATGGCTAGAGCTGCCGGCACAGCCCAGGACAACGCCACAATCAGCCCTGACCAGAAACGGCCCAAAGGCAAGAACGCGCCACGCTTTCGGCTGCCGACACCAGAAAAGCAGCGCCCGATCGGCGCTACGCCGATCGGCACCGGCGTTCCAGATCCCGGGGTGGCACCCGAGAGGCCTTCCGTGCCCCTCGAACGCAACGAGACCCCAGGATCGGCTGACAGGCGCAAGGCAGGCTTCCCGAACTACACCACAACGCAGACGCAGGCTGGAGCTGCCCTGCCCGGCACACGCTGGCATCGCACGGTAAAGGTCCCCGGGCCCTTGACCCGCGCCAAGGGCGCGGTTCCTGGACGGCCCTTGCCCTTAGCAGAGCTAAACCCCCCGTCCCTGCCATTCCCGGCCCCTTCCCAGCCCTCGCGCCTCCACTTAGCTTTCAGAGGGCCGAGGGACCGAACCCATCTTCGGCAGAGGAAAACGCCACGTGCGCCAACGGCCGTCTTCCCGCGTCGCCGGGTTCCTCTTCAGCGCCTGCAGGAGCACGAGAAAGCACGCGCTCGCTAAGCCACGCCGGCACACGGCGCCGCGGGGCAAACGCCGAGTCCGTCCGCGACACCCACCTCCTGCTGAGCTCCAGGGCGGTCCGGTGGGCGTGTCCTGCCGCTGGCGCGGTCACAAACCCTCAGCGCTGGAGACGCCTACGACGGCGAGAAGCAAAAAAAACCGTGGCGCCGGGAACGAGTCCCCGGCCCCACGCTCCTCCTCGCCCCTAGCCCGGCTCACCGCAAATGCTCCTCCCGGTCCAGAGGGCCCACAAAGCGCCTGCAAAGCGAGAAGGAAAAGATGAAGCGAGAGACCGGGCAATACCGGGCTCCGCAACGCCCACCGCCGCCTCACCTTCTCGGCTGCCGGCCGGCGTGCGGCTTCGCCCCTGCCGGCTCGTCTGCGGCACCCGCAAAACCAGAGGCACGCGCTCGGACGCCGCCCGAAAACACAGCCTGCCCGCAGACGGTCCCAGCTCGCCCTCCCTTACCTGGGCCGCTCGCCCACCCGGCCGCCCTTGCTTTTGACTGCCACGCCGCGGACCGCCGAGACGCTCAGCTGCCGCCTGTAAAACACCACCAAAGGACGCTCGGACCCGCGCCAGCAACACGGGACCTGAAACGAGCTGCCGCTTCGGCCCAGCACTCCGTGCTCACCTGGCCCGAGGAGCTGAGCTGCCGACAGCCCGCTTTCCTCTTCGCTTCGCACCTAGGAAACAGAGAAACGACCGAGCTTAGCTAGAGCCACACGGCACAGCTCCCCTCTGGCACCACCCACCGACCCACCTGCTTACGGCGCACAGCTCGCCTCCTCCGTCGCTCTTCCGGGCCAAGTTGTCCCTCTGCTCCTGAAATCAGGTGATTCTGCAAGTCACCCAGCAGCCCATCCACAGCCTGACCAGCCCACAGGTCTGCTTTCTGTGGCGCAATAACGTCCCAAGCTCTCGTGGAGGCTCTCAAACGCCTGCGCGGGGACCCTCCGCTCCCCTGCCCACGGCTACTCCATCCCAGATGACCGCGCCGCCTCTGCCCACGCAATTCAACGCGTCAGCAGGTTAACCGGGGACCGCCAGAGCTCCGTCCACCCTCCCCTGCCTCTACGCATCCGGGCAGAGCAGCTCCGAGCCAAACGCGCACCCGGGCCGACAGACGCTCCGCAGAACCTTAGAGACCACGCGACGGCCACAGCGCCAAAAACGCTCCACGACGAACACGACGCTCCGAGACCAGAAGGGCATCGATCCCAATAATCTACGGGGAGGAGAGGAGCCTCTCCTGCATCCTCAAACGGAAAAGGAGCCCGACGTCACGGCTCCTGACGAGACGGCGGCAGCGCCACAACCGAGCAGAGACGTCGCAACCAAACGAGAAGCTGATGAAAAACCTAAGAACTTCTTCCCAGCATCTTGAAGTTCCAGTCCCTGAGACTGGATGGCTAGAGCTGCCGGCACAGCCCAGGACAACGCCACAATCAGCCCTGACCAGAAACGGCCCAAAGGCAAGAACGCGCCACGCTTTCGGCTGCCGACACCAGAAAACCAGCGCCCGATCGGCGCTACGCCGATCGGCACCGGCGTTCCAGATCCCGGGGTGGCACCCGAGAGGCCTTCCGTGCCCCTCGAACGCAACGAGACCCCAGGATCGGCTGACAGGCGCAAGGCAGGCTTCCCGAACTACACCACAACGCAGACGCAGGCTGGAGCTGCCCTGCCCGGCACACGCTGGCATCGCACGGTAAAGGTCCCCGGGCCCTTGACCCGCGCCAAGGGCGCGGTTCCTGGACGGCCCTCACCCTTAGCAGAGCTAAACCCCCCGTCCCTGCCATTCCCGGCCCCTTCCCAGCCCTCGCGCCTCCACTTAGCTTTCAGAGGGCCGAGGGACCGAACCCATCTTTGGCAGAGGAAAACGCCACGTGCGCCAACGGCCGTCTTCCCGCGTCGCCGGGTTCCTCTTCAGCGCCTGCAGGAGCACGAGAAAGCACGCGCTCGCTAAGCCACGCCGGCACACGGCGCCGCGGGGCAAACGCCGAGTCCGTCCGCGACACCCACCTCCTGCTGAGCTCCAGGGCGGTCCGGTGGGCGTGTCCTGCCGCTGGCGCGGTCACAAACCCTCAGCGCTGGAGACGCCTACGACGGCGAGAAGCAAAAAAAACCGTGGCGCCGGGAACGAGTCCCCGGCCCCACGCTCCTCCTCGCCCCTAGCCCGGCTCACCGCAAATGCTCCTCCCGGTCCAGAGGGCCCACAAAGCGCCTGCAAAGTGAGAAGGAAAAGATGAAGCGAGAGACCGGGCAATACCGGGCTCCGCAACGCCCACCGCCGCCTCACCTTCTCGGCTGCCGGCCGGCGTGCGGCTTCGCCCCTGCCGGCTCATCTGCGGCACCCGCAAAACCAGAGGCACGCGCTCGGACGCCGCCCGAAAACACAGCCTGCCCGCAGACGGTCCCAGCTCGCCCTCCCTTACCTGGGCCGCTCGCCCACCCGGCCGCCCTTGCTTTTGACTGCCACGCCGCGGACCGCCGAGACGCTCAGCTGCCGCCTGTAAAACACCACCAAAGGACGCTCGGACCCGCGCCAGCAACACGGGACCTGAAACGAGCTGCCGCTTCGGCCCAGCACTCCGTGCTCACCTGGCCCGAGGAGCTGAGCTGCCGACAGCCCGCTTTCCTCTTCGCTTCGCACCTAGGAAACAGAGAAACGACCGAGCTTAGCTAGAGCCACACGGCACAGCTCCCCTCTGGCACCACCCACCGACCCACCTGCTTACGGCGCACAGCTCGCCTCCTCCGTCGCTCTTCCGGGCCAAGTTGTCCCTCTGCTCCTGAAATCAGGTGATTCTGCAAGTCACCCAGCAGCCCATCCACAGCCTGACCAGCCCACAGGTCTGCTTTCTGTGGTGCAATAACGTCCCAAGCTCTCGTGGAGGCTCTCAAACGCCTGCGCGGGGACCCTCCGCTCCCCTGCCCACGGCTACTCCATCCCAGATGACCGCGCCGCCTCTGCCCACGCAATTCAACGCGTCAGCAGGTTAACCGGGGACCGCCAGAGCTCCGTCCACCCTCCCCTGCCTCTACGCGTCCGGGCAGAGCAGCTCCGAGCCAAACGCGCACCCGGGCCGACAGACGCTCCGCAGAACCTTAGAGACCACGCGACGGCCACAGCGCCAAAAACGCTCCACGACGAACACGACGCTCCGAGACCAGAAGGGCATCGATCCCAATAATCTACGGGGAGGAGAGGAGCCTCTCCTGCATCCTCAAACGGAAAAGGAGCCCGACGTCACGGCTCCTGACGAGACGGCGGCAGCGCCACAACCGAGCAGAGACGTCGCAACCAAACGAGAAGCTGATGAAAAACCTAAGAACTTCTTCCCAGCATCTTGAAGTTCCAGTCCCTGAGACTGGATGGCTAGAGCTGCCGGCACAGCCCAGGACAACGCCACAATCAGCCCTGACCAGAAACGGCCCAAAGGCAAGAACGCGCCACGCTTTCGGCTGCCGACACCAGAAAACCAGCGCCCGATCGGCGCTACGCCGATCGGCACCGGCGTTCCAGATCCCGGGGTGGCACCCGAGAGGCCTTCCGTGCCCCTCGAACGCAACGAGACCCCAGGATCGGCTGACAGGCGCAAGGCAGGCTTCCCGAACTACACCACAACGCAGACGCAGGCTGGAGCTGCCCTGCCCGGCACACGCTGGCATCGCACGGTAAAGGTCCCCGGGCCCTTGACCCGCGCCAAGGGCGCGGTTCCTGGACGGCCCTTGCCCTTAGCAGAGCTAAACCCCCCGTCCCTGCCATTCCCGGCCCCTTCCCAGCCCTCGCGCCTCCACTTAGCTTTCAGAGGGCCGAGGGACCGAACCCATCTTCGGCAGAGGAAAACGCCACGTGCGCCAACGGCCGTCTTCCCGCGTCGCCGGGTTCCTCTTCAGCGCCTGCAGGAGCACGAGGAAGCACGCGCTCGCTAAGCCACGCCGGCACACGGCGCCGCGGGGCAAACGCCGAGTCCGTCCGCGACACCCACCTCCTGCTGAGCTCCAGGGCGGTCCGGTCGGCGTGTCCTGCCGCTGGCGCGGTCACAAACCCTCAGCGCTGGAGACGCCTACGACGGCGAGAAGCAAAAAAAAACCGTGGCGCCGGGAACGAGTCCCTGGCCCCACGCTCCTCCTCGCCCCTAGCCCGGCTCACCGCAAATGCTCCTCCCGGTCCAGAGGGCCCACAAAGCGCCTGCAAAGCGAGAAGGAAAAGATGAAGCGAGAGACCGGGCAATACCGGGCTCCGCAACGCCCACCGCCGCCTCACCTTCTCGGCTGCCGGCCGGCGTGCGGCTTCGCCCCTGCCGGCTCGTCTGCGGCACCCGCAAAACCAGAGGCACGCGCTCGGACGCCGCCCGAAAACACAGCCTGCCCGCAGACGGTCCCAGCTCGCCCTCCCTTACCTGGGCCGCTCGCCCACCCGGCCGCCCTTGCTTTTGACTGCCACGCCGCGGACCGCCGAGACGCTCAGCTGCCGCCTGTAAAACACCACCAAAGGACGCTCGGACCCGCGCCAGCAACACGGGACCTGAAACGAGCTGCCGCTTCGGCCCAGCACTCCGTGCTCACCTGGCCCGAGGAGCTGAGCTGCCGACAGCCCGCTTTCCTCTTCGCTTCGCACCTAGGAAACAGAGAAACGACCGAGCTTAGCTAGAGCCACACGGCACAGCTCCCCTCTGGCACCACCCACCGACCCACCTGCTTACGGCGCACAGCTCGCCTCCTCCGTCGCTCTTCCGGGCCAAGTTGTCCCTCTGCTCCTGAAATCAGGTGATTCTGCAAGTCACCCAGCAGCCCATCAACAGCCTGACCAGCCCACAGGTCTGCTTTCTGTGGCGCAATAACGTCCCAAGCTCTCGTGGAGGCTCTCAAACGCCTGCGCGGGGACCCTCCGCTCCCCTGCCCACGGCTACTCCATCCCAGATGACCGCGCCGCCTCTGCCCACGCAATTCAACGCGTCAGCAGGTTAACCGGGGACCGCCAGAGCTCCGTCCACCCTCCCCTGCCTCTACGCGTCCGGGCAGAGCAGCTCCGAGCCAAACGCGCACCCGGGCCGACAGACGCTCCGCAGAACCTTAGAGACCACGCGACGGCCACAGCGCCAAAAACGCTCCACGACGAACACGACGCTCCGAGACCAGAAGGGCATCGATCCCAATAATCTACGGGGAGGAGAGGAGCCTCTCCTGCATCCTCAAACGGAAAAGGAGCCCGACGTCACGGCTCCTGACGAGACGGCGGCAGCGCCACAACCGAGCAGAGACGTCGCAACCAAACGAGAAGCTGATGAAAAACCTAAGAACTTCTTCCCAGCATCTTGAAGTTCCAGTCCCTGAGACTGGATGGCTAGAGCTGCCGGCACAGCCCAGGACAACGCCACAATCAGCCCTGACCAGAAACGGCCGAAAGGCAAGAACCCGCCACGCTTTCGGCTGCCGACACCAGAAAACCAGCGCCCGATCGGCGCTACGCCGATCGGCACCGGCGTTCCAGATCCCGGGGTGGCACCCGAGAGGCCTTCCGTGCCCCTCGAACGCAACGAGACCCCAGGATCGGCTGACAGGCGCAAGGCAGGCTTCCCGAACTACACCACAACGCAGACGCAGGCTGGAGCTGCCCTGCCCGGCACACGCTGGCATCGCACGGTAAAGGTCCCCGGGCCCTTGACCCGCGCCAAGGGCGCGGTTCCTGGACGGCCCTTGCCCTTAGCAGAGCTAAACCCCCCGTCCCTGCCATTCCCGGCCCCTTCCCAGCCCTCGCGCCTCCACTTAGCTTTCAGAGGGCCGAGGGACCGAACCCATCTTCGGCAGAGGAAAACGCCACGTGCGCCAACGGCCGTCTTCCCGCGTCGCCGGGTTCCTCTTCAGCGCCTGCAGGAGCACGAGAAAGCACGCGCTCGCTAAGCCACGCCGGCACACGGCGCCGCGGGGCAAACGCCGAGTCCGTCCGCGACACCCACCTCCTGCTGAGCTCCAGGGCGGTCCGGTGGGCGTGTCCTGCCGCTGGCGCGGTCACAAACCCTCAGCGCTGGAGACGCCTACGACGGCGAGAAGCAAAAAAAAACCGTGGCGCCGGGAACGAGTCCCCGGCCCCACGCTCCTCCTCGCCCCTAGCCCGGCTCACCGCAAATGCTCCTCCCGGTCCAGAGGGCCCACAAAGCGCCTGCAAAGCGAGAAGGAAAAGATGAAGCGAGACACCGGGCAATACCGGGCTCCGCAACGCCCACCGCCGCCTCACCTTCTCGGCTGCCGGCCGGCGTGCGGCTTCGCCCCTGCCGGCTCGTCTGCGGCACCCGCAAAACCAGAGGCACGCGCTCGGACGCCGCCCGAAAACACAGCCTGCCCGCAGACGGTCCCAGCTCGCCCTCCCTTACCTGGGCCGCTCGCCCACCCGGCCGCCCTTGCTTTTGACTGCCACGCCGCGGACCGCCGAGACGCTCAGCTGCCGCCTGTAAAACACCACCAAAGGACGCTCGGACCCGCGCCAGCAACACGGGACCTGAAACGAGCTGCCGCTTCGGCCCAGCACTCCGTGCTCACCTGGCCCGAGGAGCTGAGCTGCCGACAGCCCGCTTTCCTCTTCGCTTCGCACCTAGGAAACAGAGAAACGACCGAGCTTAGCTAGAGCCACACGGCACAGCTCCCCTCTGGCACCACCCACCGACCCACCTGCTTACGGCGCACAGCTCGCCTCCTCCGTCGCTCTTCCGGGCCAAGTTGTCCCTCTGCTCCTGAAATCAGGTGATTCTGCAAGTCACCCAGCAGCCCATCAACAGCCTGACCAGCCCACAGGTCTGCTTTCTGTGGCGCAATAACGTCCCAAGCTCTCGTGGAGGCTCTCAAACGCCTGCGCGGGGACCCTCCGCTCCCCTGCCCACGGCTACTCCATCCCAGATGACCGCGCCGCCTCTGCCCACGCAATTCAACGCGTCAGCAGGTTAACCGGGGACCGCCAGAGCTCCGTCCACCCTCCCCTGCCTCTACGCGTCCGGGCAGAGCAGCTCCGAGCCAAACGCGCACCCGGGCCGACAGACGCTCCGCAGAACCTTATAGACCACGCGACGGCCACAGCGCCAAAAACGCTCCACGACGAACACGACGCTCCGAGACCAGAAGGGCATCGATCCCAATAATCTACGGGGAGGAGAGGAGCCTCTCCTGCATCCTCAAACGGAAAAGGAGCCCGACGTCACGGCTCCTGACGAGACGGCGGCAGCGCCACAACCGAGCAGAGACGTCGCAACCAAACGAGAAGCTGATGAAAAACCTAAGAACTTCTTCCCAGCATCTTGAAGTTCCAGTCCCTGAGACTGGATGGCTAGAGCTGCCGGCACAGCCCAGGACAACACCACAATCAGCCCTGACCAGAAACGGCCCAAAGGCAAGAACGCGCCACGCTTTCGGCTGCCGACACCAGAAAACCAGCGCCCGATCGGCGCTACGCCGATCGGCACCGGCGTTCCAGATCCCGGAGTGGCACCCGAGAGGCCTTCCGTGCCCCTCGAACGCAACGAGACCCCAGGATCGGCTGACAGGCGCAAGGCAGGCTTCCCGAACTACACCACAACGCAGACGCAGGCTGGAGCTGCCCTGCCCGGCACACGCTGGCATCGCACGGTAAAGGTCCCCGGGCCCTTGACCCGCGCCAAGGGCGCGGTTCCTGGACGGCCCTTGCCCTTAGCAGAGCTAAACCCCCCGTCCCTGCCATTCCCGGCCCCTTCCCAGCCCTCGCGCCTCCACTTAGCTTTCAGAGGGCCGAGGGACCGAACCCATCTTCGGCAGAGGAAAACGCCACGTGCGCCAACGGCCGTCTTCCCGCGTCGCCGGGTTCCTCTTCAGCGCCTGCAGGAGCACGAGAAAGCACGCGCTCGCTAAGCCACGCCGGCACACGGCGCCGCGGGGCAAACGCCGAGTCCGTCCGCGACACCCACCTCCTGCTGAGCTCCAGGGCGGTCCGGTGGGCGTGTCCTGCCGCTGGCGCGGTCACAAACCCTCAGCGCTGGAGACGCCTACGACGGCGAGAAGCAAAAAAAAACCGTGGCGCCGGGAACGAGTCCCTGGCCCCACGCTCCTCCTCGCCCCTAGCCCGGCTCACCGCAAATGCTCCTCCCGGTCCAGAGGGCCCACAAAGCGCCTGCAAAGCGAGAAGGAAAAGATGAAGCGAGAGACCGGGCAATACCGGGCTCCGCAACGCCCACCGCCGCCTCACCTTCTCGGCTGCCGGCCGGCGTGCGGCTTCGCCCCTGCCGGCTCGTCTGCGGCACCCGCAAAACCAGAGGCACGCGCTCGGACGCCGCCCGAAAACACAGCCTGCCCGCAGACGGTCCCAGCTCGCCCTCCCTTACCTGGGCCGCTCGCCCACCCGGCCGCCCTTGCTTTTGACTGCCACGCCGCGGACCGCCGAGACGCTCAGCTGCCGCCTGTAAAACACCACCAAAGGACGCTCGGACCCGCGCCAGCAACACGGGACCTGAAACGAGCTGCCGCTTCGGCCCAGCACTCCGTGCTCACCTGGCCCGAGGAGCTGAGCTGCCGACAGCCCGCTTTCCTCTTCGCTTCGCACCTAGGAAACAGAGAAACGACCGAGCTTAGCTAGAGCCACACGGCACAGCTCCCCTCTGGCACCACCCACCGACCCACCTGCTTACGGCGCACAGCTCGCCTCCTCCGTCGCTCTTCCGGGCCAAGTTGTCCCTCTGCTCCTGAAATCAGGTGATTCTGCAAGTCACCCAGCAGCCCATCCACAGCCTGACCAGCCCACAGGTCTGCTTTCTGTGGCGCAATAACGTCCCAAGCTCTCGTGGAGGCTCTCAAACGCCTGCGCGGGGACCCTCCGCTCCCCTGCCCACGGCTACTCCATCCCAGATGACCGCGCCGCCTCTGCCCACGCAATTCAACGCGTCAGCAGGTTAACCGGGGACCGCCAGAGCTCCGTCCACCCTCCCCTGCCTCTACGCGTCCGGGCAGAGCAGCTCCGAGCCAAACGCGCACCCGGGCCGACAGACGCTCCGCAGAACCTTAGAGACCACGCGACGGCCACAGCGCCAAAAACGCTCCACGACGAACACGACGCTCCGAGACCAGAAGGGCATCGATCCCAATAATCTACGGGGAGGAGAGGAGCCTCTCCTGCATCCTCAAACGGAAAAGGAGCCCGACGTCACGGCTCCTGACGAGACGGCGGCAGCGCCACAACCGAGCAGAGACGTCGCAACCAAACGAGAAGCTGATGAAAAACCTAAGAACTTCTTCCCAGCATCTTGAAGTTCCAGTCCCTGAGACTGGATGGCTAGAGCTGCCGGCACAGCCCAGGACAAAGCCACAATCAGCCCTGACCAGAAACGGCCCAAAGGCAAGAACGCGCCACGCTTTCGGCTGCCGACACCAGAAAAGCAGCGCCCGATCGGCGCTACGCCGATCGGCACCGGCGTTCCAGATCCCGGGGTGGCACCCGAGAGGCCTTCCGTGCCCCTCGAACGCAACGAGACCCCAGGATCGGCTGACAGGCGCAAGGCAGGCTTCCCGAACTACACCACAACGCAGACGCAGGCTGGAGCTGCCCTGCCCGGCACACGCTGGCATCGCACGGTAAAGGTCCCCGGGCCCTTGACCCGCGCCAAGGGCGCGGTTCCTGGACGGCCCTTGCCCTTAGCAGAGCTAAACCCCCCGTCCCTGCCATTCCCGGCCCCTTCCCAGCCCTCGCGCCTCCACTTAGCTTTCAGAGGGCCGAGGGACCGAACCCATCTTCGGCAGAGGAAAACGCCACGTGCGCCAACGGCCGTCTTCCCGCGTCGCCGGGTTCCTCTTCAGCGCCTGCAGGAGCACGAGAAAGCACGCGCTCGCTAAGCCACGCCGGCACACGGCGCCGCGGGGCAAACGCCGAGTCCGTCCGCGACACCCACCTCCTGCTGAGCTCCAGGGCGGTCCGGTCGGCGTGTCCTGCCGCTGGCGCGGTCACAAACCCTCAGCGCTGGTGACGCCTACGACGGCGAGAAGCAAAAAAAAACCGTGGCGCCGGGAACGAGTCCCCGGCCCCACGCTCCTCCTCGCCCCTAGCCCGGCTCACCGCAAATGCTCCTCCCGGTCCAGAGGGCCCACAAAGCGCCTGCAAAGCGAGAAGGAAAAGATGAAGCGAGAGACCGGGCAATACCGGGCTCCGCAACGCCCACCGCCGCCTCACCTTCTCGGCTGCCGGCCGGCGTGCGGCTTCGCCCCTGCCGGCTCGTCTGCGGCACCCGCAAAACCAGAGGCACGCGCTCGGACGCCGCCCGAAAACACAGCCTGCCCGCAGACGGTCCCAGCTCGCCCTCCCTTACCTGGGCCGCTCGCCCACCCGGCCGCCCTTGCTTTTGACTGCCACGCCGCGGACCGCCGAGACGCTCAGCTGCCGCCTGTAAAACACCACCAAAGGACGCTCGGACCCGCGCCAGCAACACGGGACCTGAAACGAGCTGCCGCTTCGGCCCAGCACTCCGTGCTCACCTGGCCCGAGGAGCTGAGCTGCCGACAGCCCGCTTTCCTCTTCGCTTCGCACCTAGGAAACAGAGAAACGACCGAGCTTAGCTAGAGCCACACGGCACAGCTCCCCTCTGGCACCACCCACCGACCCACCTGCTTACGGCGCACAGCTCGCCTCCTCCGTCGCTCTTCCGGGCCAAGTTGTCCCTCTGCTCCTGAAATCAGGTGATTCTGCAAGTCACCCAGCAGCCCATCAACAGCCTGACCAGCCCACAGGTCTGCTTTCTGTGGCGCAATAACGTCCCAAGCTCTCGTGGAGGCTCTCAAACGCCTGCGCGGGGACCCTCCGCTCCCCTGCCCACGGCTACTCCATCCCAGATGACCGCGCCGCCTCTGCCCACGCAATTCAACGCGTCAGCAGGTTAACCGGGGACCGCCAGAGCTCCGTCCACCCTCCCCTGCCTCTACGCGTCCGGGCAGAGCAGCTCCGAGCCAAACGCGCACCCGGGCCGACAGACGCTCCGCAGAACCTTAGAGACCACGCGACGGCCACAGCGCCAAAAACGCTCCACGACGAACACGACGCTCCGAGACCAGAAGGGCATCGATCCCAATAATCTACGGGGAGGAGAGGAGCCTCTCCTGCATCCTCAAACGGAAAAGGAGCCCGACGTCACGGCTCCTGACGAGACGGCGGCAGCGCCACAACCGAGCAGAGACGTCGCAACCAAACGAGAAGCTGATGAAAAACCTAAGAACTTCTTCCCAGCATCTTGAAGTTCCAGTCCCTGAGACTGGATGGCTAGAGCTGCCGGCACAGCCCAGGACAAAGCCACAATCAGCCCTGACCAGAAACGGCCCAAAGGCAAGAACGCGCCACGCTTTCGGCTGCCGACACCAGAAAACCAGCGCCCGATCGGCGCTACGCCGATCGGCACCGGCGTTCCAGATCCCGGGGTGGCACCCGAGAGGCCTTCCGTGCCCCTCGAACGCAACGAGACCCCAGGATCGGCTGACAGGCGCAAGGCAGGCTTCCCGAACTACACCACAACGCAGACGCAGGCTGGAGCTGCCCTGCCCGGCACACGCTGGCATCGCACGGTAAAGGTCCCCGGGCCCTTGACCCGCGCCAAGGGCGCGGTTCCTGGACGGCCCTCACCCTTAGCAGAGCTAAACCCCCCGTCCCTGCCATTCCCGGCCCCTTCCCAGCCCTCGCGCCTCCACTTAGCTTTCAGAGGGCCGAGGGACCGAACCCATCTTCGGCAGAGGAAAACGCCACGTGCGCCAACGGCCGTCTTCCCGCGTCGCCGGGTTCCTCTTCAGCGCCTGCAGGAGCACGAGAAAGCACGCGCTCGCTAAGCCACGCCGGCACACGGCGCCGCGGGGCAAACGCCGAGTCCGTCCGCGACACCCACCTCCTGCTGAGCTCCAGGGCGGTCCGGTGGGCGTGTCCTGCCGCTGGCGCGGTCACAAACCCTCAGCGCTGGAGACGCCTACGACGGCGAGAAGCAAAAAAAAACCGTGGCGCCGGGAACGAGTCCCCGGCCCCACGCTCCTCCTCGCCCCTAGCCCGGCTCACCGCAAATGCTCCTCCCGGTCCAGAGGGCCCACAAAGCGCCTGCAAAGCGAGAAGGAAAAGATGAAGCGAGAGACCGGGCAATACCGGGCTCCGCAACGCCCACCGCCGCCTCACCTTCTCGGCTGCCGGCCGGCGTGCGGCTTCGCCCCTGCCGGCTCGTCTGCGGCACCCGCAAAACCAGAGGCACGCGCTCGGACGCCGCCCGAAAACACAGCCTGCCCGCAGACGGTCCCAGCTCGCCCTCCCTTACCTGGGCCGCTCGCCCACCCGGCCGCCCTTGCTTTTGACTGCCACGCCGCGGACCGCCGAGACGCTCAGCTGCCGCCTGTAAAACACCACCAAAGGACGCTCGGACCCGCGCCAGCAACACGGGACCTGAAACGAGCTGCCGCTTCGGCCCAGCACTCCGTGCTCACCTGGCCCGAGGAGCTGAGCTGCCGACAGCCCGCTTTCCTCTTCGCTTCGCACCTAGGAAACAGAGAAACGACCGAGCTTAGCTAGAGCCACACGGCACAGCTCCCCTCTGGCACCACCCACCGACCCACCTGCTTACGGCGCACAGCTCGCCTCCTCCGTCGCTCTTCCGGGCCAAGTTGTCCCTCTGCTCCTGAAATCAGGTGATTCTGCAAGTCACCCAGCAGCCCATCAACAGCCTGACCAGCCCACAGGTCTGCTTTCTGTGGCGCAATAACGTCCCAAGCTCTCGTGGAGGCTCTCAAACGCCTGCGCGGGGACCCTCCGCTCCCCTGCCCACGGCTACTCCATCCCAGATGACCGCGCCGCCTCTGCCCACGCAATTCAACGCGTCAGCAGGTTAACCGGGGACCGCCAGAGCTCCGTCCACCCTCCCCTGCCTCTACGCATCCGGGCAGAGCAGCTCCGAGCCAAACGCGCACCCGGGCCGACAGACGCTCCGCAGAACCTTAGAGACCACGCGACGGCCACAGCGCCAAAAACGCTCCACGACGAACACGACGCTCCGAGACCAGAAGGGCATCGATCCCAATAATCTACGGGGAGGAGAGGAGCCTCTCCTGCATCCTCAAACGGAAAAGGAGCCCGACGTCACGGCTCCTGACGAGACGGCGGCAGCGCCACAACCGAGCAGAGACGTCGCAACCAAACGAGAAGCTGATGAAAAACCTAAGAACTTCTTCCCAGCATCTTGAAGTTCCAGTCCCTGAGACTGGATGGCTAGAGCTGCCGGCACAGCCCAGGACAACGCCACAATCAGCCCTGACCAGAAACGGCCCAAAGGCAAGAACGCGCCACGCTTTCGGCTGCCGACACCAGAAAACCAGCGCCCGATCGGCGCTACGCCGATCGGCACCGGCGTTCCAGATCCCGGGGTGGCACCCGAGAGGCCTTCCGTGCCCCTCGAACGCAACGAGACCCCAGGATCGGCTGACAGGCGCAAGGCAGGCTTCCCGAACTACACCACAACGCAGACGCAGGCTGGAGCTGCCCTGCCCGGCACACGCTGGCATCGCACGGTAAAGGTCCCCGGGCCCTTGACCCGCGCCAAGGGCGCGGTTCCTGGACGGCCCTCACCCTTAGCAGAGCTAAACCCCCCGTCCCTGCCATTCCCGGCCCCTTCCCAGCCCTCGCGCCTCCACTTAGCTTTCAGAGGGCCGAGGGACCGAACCCATCTTCGGCAGAGGAAAACGCCACATGCGCCAACGGCCGTCTTCCCGCGTCGCCGGGTTCCTCTTCAGCGCCTGCAGGAGCACGAGAAAGCACGCGCACGCTAAGCCACGCCGGCACACGGCGCCGCGGGGCAAACGCCGAGTCCGTCCGCGACACCCACCTCCTGCTGAGCTCCAGGGCGGTCCGGTGGGCGTGTCCTGCCGCTGGCGCGGTCACAAACCCTCAGCGCTGGAGACGCCTACGACGGCGAGAAGCAAAAAAAACCGTGGCGCCGGGAACGAGTCCCCGGCCCCACGCTCCTCCTCGCCCCTAGCCCGGCTCACCGCAAATGCTCCTCCCGGTCCAGAGGGCCCACAAAGCGCCTGCAAAGCGAGAAGGAAAAGATGAAGCGAGAGACCGGGCAATACCGGGCTCCGCAACGCCCACCGCCGCCTCACCTTCTCGGCTGCCGGCCGGCGTGCGGCTTCACCCCTGCCGGCTCGTCTGCGGCACCCGCAAAACCAGAGGCACGCGCTCGGACGCCGCCCGAAAACACAGCCTGCCCGCAGACGGTCCCAGCTCGCCCTCCCTTACCTGGGCCGCTCGCCCACCCGGCCGCCCTTGCTTTTGACTGCCACGCCGCGGACCGCCGAGACGCTCAGCTGCCGCCTGTAAAACACCACCAAAGGACGCTCGGACCCGCGCCAGCAACACGGGACCTGAAACGAGCTGCCGCTTCGGCCCAGCACTCCGTGCTCACCTGGCCCGAGGAGCTGAGCTGCCGACAGCCCGCTTTCCTCTTCGCTTCGCACCTAGGAAACAGAGAAACGACCGAGCTTAGCTAGAGCCACACGGCACAGCTCCCCTCTGGCACCACCCACCGACCCACCTGCTTACGGCGCACAGCTCGCCTCCTCCGTCGCTCTTCCGGGCCAAGTTGTCCCTCTGCTCCTGAAATCAGGTGATTCTGCAAGTCACCCAGCAGCCCATCCACAGCCTGACCAGCCCACAGGTCTGCTTTCTGTGGTGCAATAACGTCCCAAGCTCTCGTGGAGGCTCTCAAACGCCTGCGCGGGGACCCTCCGCTCCCCTGCCCACGGCTACTCCATCCCAGATGACCGCGCCGCCTCTGCCCACGCAATTCAACGCGTCAGCAGGTTAACCGGGGACCGCCAGAGCTCCGTCCACCCTCCCCTGCCTCTACGCGTCCGGGCAGAGCAGCTCCGAGCCAAACGCGCACCCGGGCCGACAGACGCTCCGCAGAACCTTAGAGACCACGCGACGGCCACAGCGCCAAAAACGCTCCACGACGAACACGACGCTCCGAGACCAGAAGGGCATCGATCCCAATAATCTACGGGGAGGAGAGGAGCCTCTCCTGCATCCTCAAACGGAAAAGGAGCCCGATGTCACGGCTCCTGACGAGACGGCGGCAGCGCCACAACCGAGCAGAGACGTCGCAACCAAACGAGAAGCTGATGAAAAACCTAAGAACTTCTTCCCAGCATCTTGAAGTTCCAGTCCCTGAGACTGGATGGCTAGAGCTGCCGGCACAGCCCAGGACAACGCCACAATCAGCCCTGACCAGAAACGGCCCAAAGGCAAGAACGCGCCACGCTTTCGGCTGCCGACACCAGAAAACCAGCGCCCGATCGGCGCTACGCCGATCGGCACCGGCGTTCCAGATCCCGGGGTGGCACCCGAGAGGCCTTCCGTGCCCCTCGAACGCAACGAGACCCCAGGATCGGCTGACAGGCGCAAGGCAGGCTTCCCGAACTACACCACAACGCAGACGCAGGCTGGAGCTGCCCTGCCCGGCACACGCTGGCATCGCACGGTAAAGGTCCCCGGGCCCTTGACCCGCGCCAAGGGCGCGGTTCCTGGACGGCCCTTGCCCTTAGCAGAGCTAAACCCCCCGTCCCTGCCATTCCCGGCCCCTTCCCAGCCCTCGCGCCTCCACTTAGCTTTCAGAGGGCCGAGGGACCGAACCCATCTTCGGCAGAGGAAAACGCCACGTGCGCCAACGGCCGTCTTCCCGCGTCGCCGGGTTCCTCTTCAGCGCCTGCAGGAGCACGAGGAAGCACGCGCTCGCTAAGCCACGCCGGCACACGGCGCCGCGGGGCAAACGCCGAGTCCGTCCGCGACACCCACCTCCTGCTGAGCTCCAGGGCGGTCCGGTCGGCGTGTCCTGCCGCTGGCGCGGTCACAAACCCTCAGCGCTGGAGACGCCTACGACGGCGAGAAGCAAAAAAAACCGTGGCGCCGGGAACGAGTCCCTGGCCCCACGCTCCTCCTCGCCCCTAGCCCGGCTCACCGCAAATGCTCCTCCCGGTCCAGAGGGCCCACAAAGCGCCTGCAAAGCGAGAAGGAAAAGATGAAGCGAGACACCGGGCAATACCGGGCTCCGCAACGCCCACCGCCGCCTCACCTTCTCGGCTGCCGGCCGGCGTGCGGCTTCGCCCCTGCCGGCTCGTCTGCGGCACCCGCAAAACCAGAGGCACGCGCTCGGACGCCGCCCGAAAACACAGCCTGCCCGCAGACGGTCCCAGCTCGCCCTCCCTTACCTGGGCCGCTCGCCCACCCGGCCGCCCTTGCTTTTGACTGCCACGCCGCGGACCGCCGAGACGCTCAGCTGCCGCCTGTAAAACACCACCAAAGGACGCTCGGACCCGCGCCAGCAACACGGGACCTGAAACGAGCTGCCGCTTCGGCCCAGCACTCCGTGCTCACCTGGCCCGAGGAGCTGAGCTGCCGACAGCCCGCTTTCCTCTTCGCTTCGCACCTAGGAAACAGAGAAACGACCGAGCTTAGCTAGAGCCACACGGCACAGCTCCCCTCTGGCACCACCCACCGACCCACCTGCTTACGGCGCACAGCTCGCCTCCTCCGTCGCTCTTCCGGGCCAAGTTGTCCCTCTGCTCCTGAAATCAGGTGATTCTGCAAGTCACCCAGCAGCCCATCCACAGCCTGACCAGCCCACAGGTCTGCTTTCTGTGGCGCAATAACGTCCCAAGCTCTCGTGGAGGCTCTCAAACGCCTGCGCGGGGACCCTCCGCTCCCCTGCCCACGGCTACTCCATCCCAGATGACCGCGCCGCCTCTGCCCACGCAATTCAACGCGTCAGCAGGTTAACCGGGGACCGCCAGAGCTCCGTCCACCCTCCCCTGCCTCTACGCGTCCGGGCAGAGCAGCTCCGAGCCAAACGCGCACCCGGGCCGACAGACGCTCCGCAGAACCTTAGAGACCACGCGACGGCCACAGCGCCAAAAACGCTCCACGACGAACACGACGCTCCGAGACCAGAAGGGCATCGATCCCAATAATCTACGGGGAGGAGAGGAGCCTCTCCTGCATCCTCAAACGGAAAAGGAGCCCGACGTCACGGCTCCTGACGAGACGGCGGCAGCGCCACAACCGAGCAGAGACGTCGCAACCAAACGAGAAGCTGATGAAAAACCTAAGAACTTCTTCCCAGCATCTTGAAGTTCCAGTCCCTGAGACTGGATGGCTAGAGCTGCCGGCACAGCCCAGGACAACGCCACAATCAGCCCTGACCAGAAACGGCCCAAAGGCAAGAACGCGCCACGCTTTCGGCTGCCGACACCAGAAAACCAGCGCCCGATCGGCACTACGCCGATCGGCACCGGCGTTCCAGATCCCGGGGTGGCACCCGAGAGGCCTTCCGTGCCCCTCGAACGCAACGAGACCCCAGGATCGGCTGACAGGCGCAAGGCAGGCTTCCCGAACTACACCACAACGCAGACGCAGGCTGGAGCTGCCCTGCCCGGCACACGCTGGCATCGCACGGTAAAGGTCCCCGGGCCCTTGACCCGCGCCAAGGGCGCGGTTCCTGGACGGCCCTTGCCCTTAGCAGAGCTAAACCCCCCGTCCCTGCCATTCCCGGCCCCTTCCCAGCCCTCGCGCCTCCACTTAGCTTTCAGAGGGCCGAGGGACCGAACCCATCTTCGGCAGAGGAAAACGCCACGTGCGCCAACGGCCATCTTCCCGCGTCGCCGGGTTCCTCTTCAGCGCCTGCAGGAGCACGAGAAAGCACGCGCTCGCTAAGCCACGCCGGCACACGGCGCCGCGGGGCAAACGCCGAGTCCGTCCGCGACACCCACCTCCTGCTGAGCTCCAGGGCGGTCCGGTCGGCGTGTCCTGCCGCTGGCGCGGTCACAAACCCTCAGCGCTGGTGACGCCTACGACGGCGAGAAGCAAAAAAAAACCGTGGCGCCGGGAACGAGTCCCCGGCCCCACGCTCCTCCTCGCCCCTAGCCCGGCTCACCGCAAATGCTCCTCCCGGTCCAGAGGGCCCACAAAGCGCCTGCAAAGCGAGAAGGAAAAGATGAAGCGAGACACCGGGCAATACCGGGCTCCGCAACGCCCACCGCCGCCTCACCTTCTCGGCTGCCGGCCGGCGTGCGGCTTCGCCCCTGCCGGCTCGTCTGCGGCACCCGCAAAACCAGAGGCACGCGCTCGGACGCCGCCCGAAAACACAGCCTGCCCGCAGACGGTCCCAGCTCGCCCTCCCTTACCTGGGCCGCTCGCCCACCCGGCCGCCCTTGCTTTTGACTGCCACGCCGCGGACCGCCGAGACGCTCAGCTGCCGCCTGTAAAACACCACCAAAGGACGCTCGGACCCGCGCCAGCAACACGGGACCTGAAACGAGCTGCCGCTTCGGCCCAGCACTCCGTGCTCACCTGGCCCGAGGAGCTGAGCTGCCGACAGCCCGCTTTCCTCTTCGCTTCGCACCTAGGAAACAGAGAAACGACCGAGCTTAGCTAGAGCCACACGGCACAGCTCCCCTCTGGCACCACCCACCGACCCACCTGCTTACGGCGCACAGCTCGCCTCCTCCGTCGCTCTTCCGGGCCAAGTTGTCCCTCTGCTCCTGAAATCAGGTGATTCTGCAAGTCACCCAGCAGCCCATCCACAGCCTGACCAGCCCACAGGTCTGCTTTCTGTGGCGCAATAACGTCCCAAGCTCTCGTGGAGGCTCTCAAACGCCTGCGCGGGGACCCTCCGCTCCCCTGCCCACGGCTACTCCATCCCAGATGACCGCGCCGCCTCTGCCCACGCAATTCAACGCGTCAGCAGGTTAACCGGGGACCGCCAGAGCTCCGTCCACCCTCCCCTGCCTCTACGCGTCCGGGCAGAGCAGCTCCGAGCCAAACGCGCACCCGGGCCGACAGACGCTCCGCAGAACCTTAGAGACCACGCGACGGCCACAGCGCCAAAAACGCTCCACGACGAACACGACGCTCCGAGACCAGAAGGGCATCGATCCCAATAATCTACGGGGAGGAGAGGAGCCTCTCCTGCATCCTCAAACGGAAAAGGAGCCCGACGTCACGGCTCCTGACGAGACGGCGGCAGCGCCACAACCGAGCAGAGACGTCGCAACCAAACGAGAAGCTGATGAAAAACCTAAGAACTTCTTCCCAGCATCTTGAAGTTCCAGTCCCTGAGACTGGATGGCTAGAGCTGCCGGCACAGCCCAGGACAACGCCACAATCAGCCCTGACCAGAAACGGCCCAAAGGCAAGAACGCGCCACGCTTTCGGCTGCCGACACCAGAAAACCAGCGCCCGATCGGCGCTACGCCGATCGGCACCGGCGTTCCAGATCCCGGGGTGGCACCCGAGAGGCCTTCCGTGCCCCTCGAACGCAACGAGACCCCAGGATCGGCTGACAGGCGCAAGGCAGGCTTCCCGAACTACACCACAACGCAGACGCAGGCTGGAGCTGCCCTGCCCGGCACACGCTGGCATCGCACGGTAAAGGTCCCCGGGCCCTTGACCCGCGCCAAGGGCGCGGTTCCTGGACGGCCCTCGCCCTTAGCAGAGCTAAACCCCCCGTCCCTGCCATTCCCGGCCCCTTCCCAGCCCTCGCGCCTCCACTTAGCTTTCAGAGGGCCGAGGGACCGAACCCATCTTCGGCAGAGGAAAACGCCACGTGCGCCAACGGCCGTCTTCCCGCGTCGCCGGGTTCCTCTTCAGCGCCTGCAGGAGCACGAGGAAGCACGCGCTCGCTAAGCCACGCCGGCACACGGCGCCGCGGGGCAAACGCCGAGTCCGTCCGCGACACCCACCTCCTGCTGAGCTCCAGGGCGGTCCGGTGGGCGTGTCCTGCCGCTGGCGCGGTCACAAACCCTCAGCGCTGGAGACGCCTACGACGGCGAGAAGCAAAAAAAACCGTGGCGCCGGGAACGAGTCCCTGGCCCCACGCTCCTCCTCGCCCCTAGCCCGGCTCACCGCAAATGCTCCTCCCGGTCCAGAGGGCCCACAAAGCGCCTGCAAAGCGAGAAGGAAAAGATGAAGCGAGAGACCGGGCAATACCGGGCTCCGCAACGCCCACCGCCGCCTCACCTTCTCGGCTGCCGGCCGGCGTGCGGCTTCGCCCCTGCCGGCTCGTCTGCGGCACCCGCAAAACCAGAGGCACGCGCTCGGACGCCGCCCGAAAACACAGCCTGCCCGCAGACGGTCCCAGCTCGCCCTCCCTTACCTGGGCCGCTCGCCCACCCGGCCGCCCTTGCTTTTGACTGCCACGCCGCGGACCGCCGAGACGCTCAGCTGCCGCCTGTAAAACACCACCAAAGGACGCTCGGACCCGCGCCAGCAACACGGGACCTGAAACGAGCTGCCGCTTCGGCCCAGCACTCCGTGCTCACCTGGCCCGAGGAGCTGAGCTGCCGACAGCCCGCTTTCCTCTTCGCTTCGCACCTAGGAAACAGAGAAACGACCGAGCTTAGCTAGAGCCACACGGCACAGCTCCCCTCTGGCACCACCCACCGACCCACCTGCTTACGGCGCACAGCTCGCCTCCTCCGTCGCTCTTCCGGGCCAAGTTGTCCCTCTGCTCCTGAAATCAGGTGATTCTGCAAGTCACCCAGCAGCCCATCCACAGCCTGACCAGCCCACAGGTCTGCTTTCTGTGGCGCAATAACGTCCCAAGCTCTCGTGGAGGCTCTCAAACGCCTGCGCGGGGACCCTCCGCTCCCCTGCCCACGGCTACTCCATCCCAGATGACCAGGCCGCCTCTGCCCACGCAATTCAACGCGTCAGCAGGTTAACCGGGGACCGCCAGAGCTCCGTCCACCCTCCCCTGCCTCTACGCGTCCGGGCAGAGCAGCTCCGAGCCAAACGCGCACCCGGGCCGACAGACGCTCCGCAGAACCTTAGAGACCACGCGACGGCCACAGCGCCAAAAACGCTCCACGACGAACACGACGCTCCGAGACCAGAAGGGCATCGATCCCAATAATCTACGGGGAGGAGAGGAGCCTCTCCTGCATCCTCAAACGGAAAAGGAGCCCGACGTCACGGCTCCTGACGAGACGGCGGCAGCGCCACAACCGAGCAGAGACGTCGCAACCAAACGAGAAGCTGATGAAAAACCTAAGAACTTCTTCCCAGCATCTTGAAGTTCCAGTCCCTGAGACTGGATGGCTAGAGCTGCCGGCACAGCCCAGGACAACGCCACAATCAGCCCTGACCAGAAACGGCCCAAAGGCAAGAACGCGCCACGCTTTCGGCTGCCGACACCAGAAAACCAGCGCCCGATCGGCGCTACGCCGATCGGCACCGGCGTTCCAGATCCCGGGGTGGCACCCGAGAGGCCTTCCGTGCCCCTCGAACGCAACGAGACCCCAGGATCGGCTGACAGGCGCAAGGCAGGCTTCCCGAACTACACCACAACGCAGACGCAGGCTGGAGCTGCCCTGCCCGGCACACGCTGGCATCGCACGGTAAAGGTCCCCGGGCCCTTGACCCGCGCCAAGGGCGCGGTTCCTGGACGGCCCTTGCCCTTAGCAGAGCTAAACCCCCCGTCCCTGCCATTCCCGGCCCCTTCCCAGCCCTCGCGCCTCCACTTAGCTTTCAGAGGGCCGAGGGACCGAACCCATCTTCGGCAGAGGAAAACGCCACGTGCGCCAACGGCCATCTTCCCGCGTCGCCGGGTTCCTCTTCAGCGCCTGCAGGAGCACGAGAAAGCACGCGCTCGCTAAGCCACGCCGGCACACGGCGCCGCGGGGCAAACGCCGAGTCCGTCCGCGACACCCACCTCCTGCTGAGCTCCAGGGCGGTCCGGTCGGCGTGTCCTGCCGCTGGCGCGGTCACAAACCCTCAGCGCTGGTGATGCCTACGACGGCGAGAAGCAAAAAAAAACCGTGGCGCCGGGAACGAGTCCCCGGCCCCACGCTCCTCCTCGCCCCTAGCCCGGCTCACCGCAAATGCTCCTCCCGGTCCAGAGGGCCCACAAAGCGCCTGCAAAGCGAGAAGGAAAAGATGAAGCGAGAGACCGGGCAATACCGGGCTCCGCAACGCCCACCGCCGCCTCACCTTCTCGGCTGCCGGCCGGCGTGCGGCTTCGCCCCTGCCGGCTCGTCTGCGGCACCCGCAAAACCAGAGGCACGCGCTCGGACGCCGCCCGAAAACACAGCCTGCCCGCAGACGGTCCCAGCTCGCCCTCCCTTACCTGGGCCGCTCGCCCACCCGGCCGCCCTTGCTTTTGACTGCCACGCCGCGGACCGCCGAGACGCTCAGCTGCCGCCTGTAAAACACCACCAAAGGACGCTCGGACCCGCGCCAGCAACACGGGACCTGAAACGAGCTGCCGCTTCGGCCCAGCACTCCGTGCTCACCTGGCCCGAGGAGCTGAGCTGCCGACAGCCCGCTTTCCTCTTCGCTTCGCACCTAGGAAACAGAGAAACGACCGAGCTTAGCTAGAGCCACACGGCACAGCTCCCCTCTGGCACCACCCACCGACCCACCTGCTTACGGCGCACAGCTCGCCTCCTCCGTCGCTCTTCCGGGCCAAGTTGTCCCTCTGCTCCTGAAATCAGGTGATTCTGCAAGTCACCCAGCAGCCCATCAACAGCCTGACCAGCCCACAGGTCTGCTTTCTGTGGCGCAATAACGTCCCAAGCTCTCGTGGAGGCTCTCAAACGCCTGCGCGGGGACCCTCCGCTCCCCTGCCCACGGCTACTCCATCCCAGATGACCGCGCCGCCTCTGCCCACGCAATTCAACGCGTCAGCAGGTTAACCGGGGACCGCCAGAGCTCCGTCCACCCTCCCCTGCCTCTACGCGTCCGGGCAGAGCAGCTCCGAGCCAAACGCGCACCCGGGCCGACAGACGCTCCGCAGAACCTTAGAGACCACGCGACGGCCACAGCGCCAAAAACGCTCCACGACGAACACGACGCTCCGAGACCAGAAGGGCATCGATCCCAATAATCTACGGGGAGGAGAGGAGCCTCTCCTGCATCCTCAAACGGAAAAGGAGCCCGACGTCACGGCTCCTGACGAGACGGCGGCAGCGCCACAACCGAGCAGAGACGTCGCAACCAAACGAGAAGCTGATGAAAAACCTAAGAACTTCTTCCCAGCATCTTGAAGTTCCAGTCCCTGAGACTGGATGGCTAGAGCTGCCGGCACAGCCCAGGACAACGCCACAATCAGCCCTGACCAGAAACGGCCCAAAGGCAAGAACGCGCCACGCTTTCGGCTGCCGACACCAGAAAACCAGCGCACGATCGGCGCTACGCCGATCGGCACCGGCGTTCCAGATCCCGGGGTGGCACCCGAGAGGCCTTCCGTGCCCCTCGAACGCAACGAGACCCCAGGATCGGCTGACAGGCGCAAGGCAGGCTTCCCGAACTACACCACAACGCAGACGCAGGCTGGAGCTGCCCTGCCCGGCACACGCTGGCATCGCACGGTAAAGGTCCCCGGGCCCTTGACCCGCGCCAAGGGCGCGGTTCCTGGACGGCCCTCACCCTTAGCAGAGCTAAACCCCCCGTCCCTGCCATTCCCGGCCCCTTCCCAGCCCTCGCGCCTCCACTTAGCTTTCAGAGGGCCGAGGGACCGAACCCATCTTCGGCAGAGGAAAACGCCACGTGCGCCAACGGCCGTCTTCCCGCGTCGCCGGGTTCCTCTTCAGCGCCTGCAGGAGCACGAGAAAGCACGCGCTCGCTAAGCCACGCCGGCACACGGCGCCGCGGGGCAAACGCCGAGTCCGTCCGCAACACCCACCTCCTGCTGAGCTCCAGGGCGGTCCGGTGGGCGTGTCCTGCCGCTGGCGCGGTCACAAACCCTCAGCGCTGGAGACGCCTACGACGGCGAGAAGCAAAAAAAACCGTGGCGCCGGGAACGAGTCCCCGGCCCCACGCTCCTCCTCGCCCCTAGCCCGGCTCACCGCAAATGCTCCTCCCGGTCCAGAGGGCCCACAAAGCGCCTGCAAAGCGAGAAGGAAAAGATGAAGCGAGACACCGGGCAATACCGGGCTCCGCAACGCCCACCGCCGCCTCACCTTCTCGGCTGCCGGCCGGCGTGCGGCTTCGCCCCTGCCGGCTCGTCTGCGGCACCCGCAAAACCAGAGGCACGCGCTCGGACGCCGCCCGAAAACACAGCCTGCCCGCAGACGGTCCCAGCTCGCCCTCCCTTACCTGGGCCGCTCGCCCACCCGGCCGCCCTTGCTTTTGACTGCCACGCCGCGGACCGCCGAGACGCTCAGCTGCCGCCTGTAAAACACCACCAAAGGACGCTCGGACCCGCGCCAGCAACACGGGACCTGAAACGAGCTGCCGCTTCGGCCCAGCACTCCGTGCTCACCTGGCCCGAGGAGCTGAGCTGCCGACAGCCCGCTTTCCTCTTCGCTTCGCACCTAGGAAACAGAGAAACGACCGAGCTTAGCTAGAGCCACACGGCACAGCTCCCCTCTGGCACCACCCACCGACCCACCTGCTTACGGCGCACAGCTCGCCTCCTCCGTCGCTCTTCCGGGCCAAGTTGTCCCTCTGCTCCTGAAATCAGGTGATTCTGCAAGTCACCCAGCAGCCCATCCACAGCCTGACCAGCCCACAGGTCTGCTTTCTGTGGCGCAATAACGTCCCAAGCTCTCGTGGAGGCTCTCAAACGCCTGCGCGGGGACCCTCCGCTCCCCTGCCCACGGCTACTCCATCCCAGATGACCGCGCCGCCTCTGCCCACGCAATTCAACGCGTCAGCAGGTTAACCGGGGACCGCCAGAGCTCCGTCCACCCTCCCCTGCCTCTACGCGTCCGGGCAGAGCAGCTCCGAGCCAAACGCGCACCCGGGCCGACAGACGCTCCGCAGAACCTTAGAGACCACGCGACGGCCACAGCGCCAAAAACGCTCCACGACGAACACGACGCTCCGAGACCAGAAGGGCATCGATCCCAATAATCTACGGGGAGGAGAGGAGCCTCTCCTGCATCCTCAAACGGAAAAGGAGCCCGACGTCACGGCTCCTGACGAGACGGCGGCAGCGCCACAACCGAGCAGAGACGTCGCAACCAAACGAGAAGCTGATGAAAAACCTAAGAACTTCTTCCCAGCATCTTGAAGTTCCAGTCCCTGAGACTGGATGGCTAGAGCTGCCGGCACAGCCCAGGACAACGCCACAATCAGCCCTGACCAGAAACGGCCCAAAGGCAAGAACCCGCCACGCTTTCGGCTGCCGACACCAGAAAACCAGCGCCCGATCGGAGCTACGCCGATCGGCACCGGCGTTCCAGATCCCGGGGTGGCACCCGAGAGGCCTTCCGTGCCCCTCGAACGCAACGAGACCCCAGGATCGGCTGACAGGCGCAAGGCAGGCTTCCCGAACTACACCACAACGCAGACGCAGGCTGGAGCTGCCCTGCCCGGCACACGCTGGCATCGCACGGTAAAGGTCCCCGGGCCCTTGACCCGCGCCAAGGGCGCGGTTCCTGGACGGCCCTCGCCCTTAGCAGAGCTAAACCCCCCGTCCCTGCCATTCCCGGCCCCTTCCCAGCCCTCGCGCCTCCACTTAGCTTTCAGAGGGCCGAGGGACCGAACCCATCTTCGGCAGAGGAAAACGCCACGTGCGCCAACGGCCGTCTTCCCGCGTCGCCGGGTTCCTCTTCAGCGCCTGCAGGAGCACGAGAAAGCACGCGCTCGCTAAGCCACGCCGGCACACGGCGCCGCGGGGCAAACGCCGAGTCCGTCCGCGACACCCACCTCCTGCTGAGCTCCAGGGCGGTCCGGTGGGCGTGTCCTGCCGCTGGCGCGGTCACAAACCCTCAGCGCTGGAGACGCCTACGACGGCGAGAAGCAAAAAAAACCGTGGCGCCGGGAACGAGTCCCCGGCCCCACGCTCCTCCTCGCCCCTAGCCCGGCTCACCGCAAATGCTCCTCCCGGTCCAGAGGGCCCACAAAGCGCCTGCAAAGCGAGAAGGAAAAGATGAAGCGAGAGACCGGGCAATACCGGGCTCCGCAACGCCCACCGCCGCCTCACCTTCTCGGCTGCCGGCCGGCGTGCGGCTTCGCCCCTGCCGGCTCGTCTGCGGCACCCGCAAAACCAGAGGCACGCGCTCGGACGCCGCCCGAAAACACAGCCTGCCCGCAGACGGTCCCAGCTCGCCCTCCCTTACCTGGGCCGCTCGCCCACCCGGCCGCCCTTGCTTTTGACTGCCACGCCGCGGACCGCCGAGACGCTCAGCTGCCGCCTGTAAAACACCACCAAAGGACGCTCGGACCCGCGCCAGCAACACGGGACCTGAAACGAGCTGCCGCTTCGGCCCAGCACTCCGTGCTCACCTGGCCCGAGGAGCTGAGCTGCCGACAGCCCGCTTTCCTCTTCGCTTCGCACCTAGGAAACAGAGAAACGACCGAGCTTAGCTAGAGCCACACGGCACAGCTCCCCTCTGGCACCACCCACCGACCCACCTGCTTACGGCGCACAGCTCGCCTCCTCCGTCGCTCTTCCGGGCCAAGTTGTCCCTCTGCTCCTGAAATCAGGTGATTCTGCAAGTCACCCAGCAGCCCATCAACAGCCTGACCAGCCCACAGGTCTGCTTTCTGTGGCGCAATAACGTCCCAAGCTCTCGTGGAGGCTCTCAAACGCCTGCGCGGGGACCCTCCGCTCCCCTGCCCACGGCTACTCCATCCCAGATGACCGCGCCGCCTCTGCCCACGCAATTCAACGCGTCAGCAGGTTAACCGGGGACCGCCAGAGCTCCGTCCACCCTCCCCTGCCTCTACGCGTCCGGGCAGAGCAGCTCCGAGCCAAACGCGCACCCGGGCCGACAGACGCTCCGCAGAACCTTAGAGACCACGCGACGGCCACAGCGCCAAAAACGCTCCACGACGAACACGACGCTCCGAGACCAGAAGGGCATCGATCCCAATAATCTACGGGGAGGAGAGGAGCCTCTCCTTCATCCTCAAACGGAAAAGGAGCCCGACGTCACGGCTCCTGACGAGACGGCGGCAGCGCCACAACCGAGCAGAGACGTCGCAACCAAACGAGAAGCTGATGAAAAACCTAAGAACTTCTTCCCAGCATCTTGAAGTTCCAGTCCCTGAGACTGGATGGCTAGAGCTGCCGGCACAGCCCAGGACAACGCCACAATCAGCCCTGACCAGAAACGGCCCAAAGGCAAGAACGCGCCACGCTTTCGGCTGCCGACACCAGAAAACCAGCGCCCGATCGGCGCTACGCCGATCGGCACCGGCGTTCCAGATCCCGGGGTGGCACCCGAGAGGCCTTCCGTGCCCCTCGAACGCAACGAGACCCCAGGATCGGCTGACAGGCGCAAGGCAGGCTTCCCGAACTACACCACAACGCAGACGCAGGCTGGAGCTGCCCTGCCCGGCACACGCTGGCATCGCACGGTAAAGGTCCCCGGGCCCTTGACCCGCGCCAAGGGCGCGGTTCCTGGACGGCCCTCACCCTTAGCAGAGCTAAACCCCCCGTCCCTGCCATTCCCGGCCCCTTCCCAGCCCTCGCGCCTCCACTTAGCTTTCAGAGGGCCGAGGGACCGAACCCATCTTCGGCAGAGGAAAACGCCACGTGCGCCAACGGCCGTCTTCCCGCGTCGCCGGGTTCCTCTTCAGCGCCTGCAGGAGCACGAGAAAGCACGCGCTCGCTAAGCCACGCCGGCACACGGCGCCGCGGGGCAAACGCCGAGTCCGTCCGCGACACCCACCTCCTGCTGAGCTCCAGGGCGGTCCGGTGGGCGTGTCCTGCCGCTGGCGCGGTCACAAACCCTCAGCGCTGGAGACGCCTACGACGGCGAGAAGCAAAAAAAACCGTGGCGCCGGGAACGAGTCCCCGGCCCCACGCTCCTCCTCGCCCCTAGCCCGGCTCACCGCAAATGCTCCTCCCGGTCCAGAGGGCCCACAAAGCGCCTGCAAAGCGAGAAGGAAAAGATGAAGCGAGACACCGGGCAATACCGGGCTCCGCAACGCCCACCGCCGCCTCACCTTCTCGGCTGCCGGCCGGCGTGCGGCTTCGCCCCTGCCGGCTCGTCTGCGGCACCCGCAAAACCAGAGGCACGCGCTCGGACGCCGCCCGAAAACACAGCCTGCCCGCAGACGGTCCCAGCTCGCCCTCCCTTACCTGGGCCGCTCGCCCACCCGGCCGCCCTTGCTTTTGACTGCCACGCCGCGGACCGCCGAGACGCTCAGCTGCCGCCTGTAAAACACCACCAAAGGACGCTCGGACCCGCGCCAGCAACACGGGACCTGAAACGAGCTGCCGCTTCGGCCCAGCACTCCGTGCTCACCTGGCCCGAGGAGCTGAGCTGCCGACAGCCCGCTTTCCTCTTCGCTTCGCACCTAGGAAACAGAGAAACGACCGAGCTTAGCTAGAGCCACACGGCACAGCTCCCCTCTGGCACCACCCACCGACCCACCTGCTTACGGCGCACAGCTCGCCTCCTCCGTCGCTCTTCCGGGCCAAGTTGTCCCTCTGCTCCTGAAATCAGGTGATTCTGCAAGTCACCCAGCAGCCCATCCACAGCCTGACCAGCCCACAGGTCTGCTTTCTGTGGCGCAATAACGTCCCAAGCTCTCGTGGAGGCTCTCAAACGCCTGCGCGGGGACCCTCCGCTCCCCTGCCCACGGCTACTCCATCCCAGATGACCGCGCCGCCTCTGCCCACGCAATTCAACGCGTCAGCAGGTTAACCGGGGACCGCCAGAGCTCCGTCCACCCTCCCCTGCCTCTACGCGTCCGGGCAGAGCAGCTCCGAGCCAAACGCGCACCCGGGCCGACAGACGCTCCGCAGAACCTTAGAGACCACGCGACGGCCACAGCGCCAAAAACGCTCCACGACGAACACGACGCTCCGAGACCAGAAGGGCATCGATCCCAATAATCTACGGGGAGGAGAGGAGCCTCTCCTGCATCCTCAAACGGAAAAGGAGCCCGACGTCACGGCTCCTGACGAGACGGCGGCAGCGCCACAACCGAGCAGAGACGTCGCAACCAAACGAGAAGCTGATGAAAAACCTAAGAACTTCTTCCCAGCATCTTGAAGTTCCAGTCCCTGAGACTGGATGGCTAGAGCTGCCGGCACAGCCCAGGACAACGCCACAATCAGCCCTGACCAGAAACGGCCCAAAGGCAAGAACCCGCCACGCTTTCGGCTGCCGACACCAGAAAACCAGCGCCCGATCGGAGCTACGCCGATCGGCACCGGCGTTCCAGATCCCGGGGTGGCACCCGAGAGGCCTTCCGTGCCCCTCGAACGCAACGAGACCCCAGGATCGGCTGACAGGCGCAAGGCAGGCTTCCCGAACTACACCACAACGCAGACGCAGGCTGGAGCTGCCCTGCCCGGCACACGCTGGCATCGCACGGTAAAGGTCCCCGGGCCCTTGACCCGCGCCAAGGGCGCGGTTCCTGGACGGCCCTTGCCCTTAGCAGAGCTAAACCCCCCGTCCCTGCCATTCCCGGCCCCTTCCCAGCCCTCGCGCCTCCACTTAGCTTTCAGAGGGCCGAGGGACCGAACCCATCTTCGGCAGAGGAAAACGCCACGTGCGCCAACGGCCATCTTCCCGCGTCGCCGGGTTCCTCTTCAGCGCCTGCAGGAGCACGAGAAAGCACGCGCTCGCTAAGCCACGCCGGCACACGGCGCCGCGGGGCAAACGCCGAGTCCGTCCGCGACACCCACCTCCTGCTGAGCTCCAGGGCGGTCCGGTCGGCGTGTCCTGCCGCTGGCGCGGTCACAAACCCTCAGCGCTGGTGACGCCTACGACGGCGAGAAGCAAAAAAAACCGTGGCGCCGGGAACGAGTCCCCGGCCCCACGCTCCTCCTCGCCCCTAGCCCGGCTCACCGCAAATGCTCCTCCCGGTCCAGAGGGCCCACAAAGCGCCTGCAAAGCGAGAAGGAAAAGATGAAGCGAGACACCGGGCAATACCGGGCTCCGCAACGCCCACCGCCGCCTCACCTTCTCGGCTGCCGGCCGGCGTGCGGCTTCGCCCCTGCCGGCTCGTCTGCGGCACCCGCAAAACCAGAGGCACGCGCTCGGACGCCGCCCGAAAACACAGCCTGCCCGCAGACGGTCCCAGCTCGCCCTCCCTTACCTGGGCCGCTCGCCCACCCGGCCGCCCTTGCTTTTGACTGCCACGCCGCGGACCGCCGAGACGCTCAGCTGCCGCCTGTAAAACACCACCAAAGGACGCTCGGACCCGCGCCAGCAACACGGGACCTGAAACGAGCTGCCGCTTCGGCCCAGCACTCCGTGCTCACCTGGCCCGAGGAGCTGAGCTGCCGACAGCCCGCTTCCCTCTTCGCTTCGCACCTAGGAAACAGAGAAACGACCGAGCTTAGCTAGAGCCACACGGCACAGCTCCCCTCTGGCACCACCCACCCACCCACCTGCTTACGGCGCACAGCTCGCCTCCTCCGTCGCTCTTCCGGGCCAAGTTGTCCCTCTGCTCCTGAAATCAGGTGATTCTGCAAGTCACCCAGCAGCCCATCCACAGCCTGACCAGCCCACAGGTCTGCTTTCTGTGGCGCAATAACGTCCCAAGCTCTCGTGGAGGCTCTCAAACGCCTGCGCGGGGATCCTCCGCTCCCCTGCCCACGGCTACTCCATCCCAGATGACCGCACCGCCTCTGCCCACGCAATTCAACGCGTCAGCAGCTTAACCGGGGACCGCCAGAGCTCCGTCCACCCTCCCCTGCCTCTACGCGTCCGGGCAGAGCAGCTCCGAGCCAAACGCGCACCCGGGCCGACAGACGCTCCGCAGAACCTTAGAGACCACGCGACGGCCACAGCGCCAAAAACGCTCCACGACGAACACGACGCTCCGAGACCAGAAGGGCATCGATCCCAATAATCTACGGGGAGGAGAGGAGCCTCTCCTGCATCCTCAAACGGAAAAGGAGCCCGACGTCACGGCTCCTGACGAGACGGCGGCAGCGCCACAACCGAGCAGAGACGTCGCAACCAAACGAGAAGCTGATGAAAAACCTAAGAACTTCTTCCCAGCATCCTGAAGTTCCAGTCCCTGAGACTGGATGGCTAGAGCTGCCGGCACAGCCCAGGACAACGCCACAATCAGCCCTGACCAGAAACGGCCGAAAGGCAAGAACCCGCCACGCTTTCGGCTGCCGACACCAGAAAACCAGCGCCCGATCGGCGCTACGCCGATCGGCACCGGCGTTCCAGATCCCGGGGTGGCACCCGAGAGGCCTTCCGTGCCCCTCGAACGCAACGAGACCCCAGGATCGGCTGACAGGCGCAAGGCAGGCTTCCCGAACTACACCACAACGCAGACGCAGGCTGGAGCTGCCCTGCCCGGCACACGCTGGCATCGCACGGTAAAGGTCCCCGGGCCCTTGACCCGCGCCAAGGGCGCGGTTCCTGGACGGCCCTTGCCCTTAGCAGAGCTAAACCCCCCGTCCCGGCCATTCCCGGCCCCTTCCCAGCCCTCGCGCCTCCACTTAGCTTTCAGAGGGCTGAGGGACCGAACCCATCTTCGGCAGAGGAAAACGCCACGTGCGCCAACGGCCGTCTTCCCGCGTCGCCGGGTTCCTCTTCAGCGCCTGCAGGAGCACGAGAAAGCACGCGCTCGCTAAGCCACGCCGGCACACGGCGCCGCGGGGCAAACGCCGAGTCCGTCCGCGACACCCACCTCCTGCTGAGCTCCAGGGCGGTCCGGTCGGCGTGTCCTGCCGCTGGCGCGGTCACAAACCCTCAGCGCTGGTGACGCCTACGACGGCGAGAAGCAAAAAAAAACCGTGGCGCCGGGAACGAGTCCCCGGCCCCACGCTCCTCCTCGCCCCTAGCCCGGCTCACCGCAAATGCTCCTCCCGGTCCAGAGGGCCCACAAAGCGCCTGCAAAGCGAGAAGGAAAAGATGAAGCGAGAGACCGGGCAATACCGGGCTCCTCAACGCCCACCGCCGCCTCACCTTCTCGGCTGCCGGCCGGCGTGCGGCTTCGCCCCTGCCGGCTCGTCTGCGGCACCCGCAAAACCAGAGGCACGCGCTCGGACGCCGCCCGAAAACACAGCCTGCCCGCAGACGGTCCCAGCTCGCCCTCCCTTACCTGGGCCGCTCGCCCACCCGGCCGCCCTTGCTTTTGACTGCCACGCCGCGGACCGCCGAGACGCTCAGCTGCCGCCTGTAAAACACCACCAAAGGACGCTCGGACCCGCGCCAGCAACACGGGACCTGAAACGAGCTGCCGCTTCGGCCCAGCACTCCGTGCTCACCTGGCCCGAGGAGCTGAGCTGCCGACAGCCCGCTTTCCTCTTCGCTTCGCACCTAGGAAACAGAGAAACGACCGAGCTTAGCTAGAGCCACACGGCACAGCTCCCCTCTGGCACCACCCACCGACCCACCTGCTTACGGCGCACAGCTCGCCTCCTCCGTCGCTCTTCCGGGCCAAGTTGTCCCTCTGCTCCTGAAATCAGGTGATTCTGCAAGTCACCCAGCAGCCCATCCACAGCCTGACCAGCCCACAGGTCTGCTTTCTGTGGCGCAATAACGTCCCAAGCTCTCGTGGAGGCTCTCAAACGCCTGCGCGGGGACCCTCCGCTCCCCTGCCCACGGCTACTCCATCCCAGATGACCGCGCCGCCTCTGCCCAAGCAATTTAACGCGTCAGCAGGTTAACCGGGGACCGCCAGAGCTCCGTCCACCCTCCCCTGCCTCTACGCGTCCGGGCAGAGCAGCTCCGAGCCAAACGCACACCCGGGCCGACAGACGCTCCGCAGAACCTTAGAGACCACGCGACGGCCACAGCGCCAAAAACGCTCCACGACGAACACGACGCTCCGAGACCAGAAGGGCATCGATCCCAATAATCTACGGGGAGGAGAGGAGCCTCTCCTGCATCCTCAAACGGAAAAGGAGCCCGACGTCACGGCTCCTGACGAGACGGCGGCAGCGCCACAACCGAGCAGAGACTTCGCAACCAAACGAGAAGCTGATGAAAAACCTAAGAACTTCTTCCCAGCATCTTGAAGTTCCAGTCCCTGAGACTGGATGGCTAGAGCTGCCGGCACAGCCCAGGACAAAGCCACAATCAGCCCTGACCAGAAACGGCCCAAAGGCAAGAACCCGCCACGCTTTCGGCTGCCGACACCAGAAAACCAGCGCCCGATCGGCGCTACGCCGATCGGCACCGGCGTTCCAGATCCCGGGGTGGCACCCGAGAGGCCTTCCGTGCCCCTCGAACGCAACGAGACCCCAGGATCGGCTGACAGGCGCAAGGCAGGCTTCCCGAACTACACCACAATGCAGACGCAGGCTGGAGCTGCCCTGCCCGGCACACGCTGGCATCGCACGGTAAAGGTCCCCGGGCCCTTGACCCGCGCCAAGGGCGCGGTTCCTGGACGGCCCTTGCCCTTAGCAGAGCTAAACCCCCCGTCCCTGCCATTCCCGGCCCCTTCCCAGCCCTCGCGCCTCCACTTAGCTTTCAGAGGGCCGAGGGACCGAACCCATCTTCGGCAGAGGAAAACGCCACGTGCGCCAACGGCCGTCTTCCCGCGTCGCCGGGTTCCTCTTCAGCGCCTGCAGGAGCACGAGAAAGCACGCGCTCGCTAAGCCACGCCAGCACACGGCGCCGCGGGGCAAACGCCGAGTCCGTCCGCGACACCCACCTCCTGCTGAGCTCCAGGGCGGTCCGGTCGGCGTGTCCTGCCGCTGGCGCGGTCACAAACCCTCAGCGCTGGTGACGCCTACGACGGCGAGAAGCAAAAAAAAACCGTGGCGCCGGGAACGAGTCCCCGGCCCCACGCTCCTCCTCGCCCCTAGCCCGGCTCACCGCAAATGCTCCTCCCGGTCCAGAGGGCCCACAAAGCGCCTGCAAAGCGAGAAGGAAAAGATGAAGCGAGAGACCGGGCAATACCGGGCTCCTCAACGCCCACCGCCGCCTCACCTTCTCGGCTGCCGGCCGGCGTGCGGCTTCGCCCCTGCCGGCTCGTCTGCGGCACCCGCAAAACCAGAGGCACGCGCTCGGACGCCGCCCGAAAACACAGCCTGCCCGCAGACGGTCCCAGCTCGCCCTCCCTTACCTGGGCCGCTCGCCCACCCGGCCGCCCTTGCTTTTGACTGCCACGCCGCAGACCGCCGAGACGCTCAGCTGCCGCCTGTAAAACACCACCAAAGGACGCTCGGACCCGCGCCAGCAACACGGGACCTGAAACGAGCTGCCGCTTCGGCCCAGCACTCCGTGCTCACCTGGCCCGAGGAGCTGAGCTGCCGACAGCCCGCTTCCCTCTTCGCTTCGCACCTAGGAAACAGAGAAACGACCGAGCTTAGCTAGAGCCACACGGCACAGCTCCCCTCTGGCACCACCCACCGACCCACCTGCTTACGGCGCACAGCTCGCCTCCTCCGGCGCTCTTCCGGGCCAAGTTGTCCCTCTGCTCCTGAAATCAGGTGATTCTGCAAGTCACCCAGCAGCCCATCAACAGCCTGACCAGCCCACAGGTCTGCTTTCTGTGGCGCAATAACGTCCCAAGCTCTCGTGGAGGCTCTCAAACGCCTGCGCGGGGACCCTCCGCTCCCCTGCCCACGGCTACTCCATCCCAGGTGACCGCACCGCCTCTGCCCACGCAATTCAACGCGTCAGCAGGTTAACCGGGGACCGCCAGAGCTCCGTCCACCCTCCCCTGCCTCTACGCGTCCGGGCAGAGCAGCTCCGAGCCAAACGCGCACCCGGGCCGACAGACGCTCCGCAGAACTTTATAGACCACGTGACGGCCACAGCGCCAAAAACGCTCCACGACGAACACGACGCTCCGAGACCAGAAGGGCATCGATCCCAATAATCTACGGGGAGGAGAGGAGCCTCTCCTGCAACCTTATTGTGGGTTGTCTGAATTTAGAGTTTATGAGTTAGTTTTCTGTATTTGGAGTTAATAGGCTAGTTTGCTGTATGAATAAAGTTAAGTGTTGCGCTAGTTGTGAGGCGACTTGGAGGCGAGGAGCTTGTGGTCGGTGGGGGTGCCTGCGCCCTGGAGCGGGGGGACAGCTTGTGACTACGAGATAATGATCTTGTTACCATGCGAACACTGCCTGACCAACATTCCCGCCTTAGCTAGCTTAACGTCTGTTAAAGTGATTAGCCAATCAGCATGAAACATGTGTGCCTTAGACTATATAAATGTATGTTTGCCAAACAATAAAGCGGACACCTTGCTTGCATCAAGCTGCGTCCCTGTCTCTCAATCGCGGCAAATTGGTGACCCCGACGTGATCGTCAGCGACGAAACCGCCGAGGATTGAAAAACCACCTACCTGCTGGCATGTCGCGAGTCCCGCAGAACGTGGAATGACCTGCTGAAAGGAAGCAGGATAAGCCGGCCGGCCAAACAATCCCTCTGTCTGGAACGAGAGGTGAGCTGCGGGAAACTAGCAAAATGGGGAATCAAGAGTCTTTCCCTGAGAGAGATGCTTATGAGCTTATGAAAGCTCTACTTAAGAAGCATGGGAAAAAGACTCTTTCGGAACAAGATCTTAAGTTAATCCTTAAATGGGTGCAGGTTAAGATCCCCGCGGTGACTGCTTCTTCTATTTTTACGCGTGAACTTTGGGACAATGTGGGGGTAAAGTTATGGGACGCAGCCACCTCAGGAGATGAGGAAGCGCAGTATATGCTCCCCAGTTGGAGAAAAATCTTTGAAACCATAAAGGCACAAGAGCAAAATCAGCGAGGCTCTGAGGAGGGAGCTCAGTCACCTCCCCCCTGCCCTTCTAAAATCGCTGGTGGGGCGGAACCCTCTGCGCCACCATTAGCTTGTGCTGCTGGATATCCCCCAGAGAATGATCTCTTTGACCCGGGTCCGATTGACCCTGAAAAGGAACCTGATCTTTTTCCCCCTGATCCTCATGAGGTTTGGGGAAAGATTAAGCACCAAGCGATAAACGAGGGGGAGTTGGAAATAGCCAGAACTATAGTAGCCCCCGTTATATACCAAGGACGGGGGGGGGCTCAGGCTCAGTGGGAAGCTCTTTCTTTTTCAGTCATTAAGGAGTTGCGCCGTACAGTTACCGAGCATGGGTTGTCTTCCCCTTATTTTGCAAGCCTTTTATCTTCTGTATTCGATACATATGTCATGACCCCACATGATTTAAAATCTCTCGCGCGATTGTTATTAATCCCAACACAATATACAATGTGGGAGTCTCAATGGAGAACGGGATTGCAGACAGTTTTGCTGGGTTATGCAGGACATGCTAATGCCGCCTTAGCTGCAGTGACTATAGAGCACCTCACAGGAACAGGGCAGTTTTCGGACCCGGCAGCCCAAGCTAGGGACATTCCTCGGGAGGCTTTGGAAGCAGGCAGAGAAGAAGCGAAAAGGGCCTTGTTGAGAGTTCCTGACTCTGGCAGACCCCAAAAAGCATTCACTAGTATCACTCAGAAACCCCGTGAGCCGTATATGCAGTTTATAGATGGATTAAAACAAGCCTTAGAGCGGCAAGTTGATAACGGACAAGCTCGGGAGATTTTACTCCTTAAACTGGCTGTGGAAAACGCTAACGCCTATTGTAAAAAGCTCTTTAAGTCTCTCCCAAATCAAAACCCCACCTTAATTGAAATGGTGGAAGCCTGTAATAGAATTGGCACTATGGATCATAAATATGAGGCCATGGCTGCTGCTTTTGCAGCCATGCACGGCCCGATGGGCGCCGACCCACAGCGAAACTGCTATGGGTGTGGAAAACCGGGACACCTTAAAAAAGATTGCTTTAGTGCCAATGCTGGGAAACGACCCCAAACACCTGGGGTTTGTCCCAAGTGCCAAAAAGGGTGCCGCTATGCTAATCAATGTCGATCTAAATACGACTCTCAAGGGCGCCCCATACAGGGAAACCGATTGCAGAGCGCGGGACTGCGGCGCGCACAGACACAAGTTCCGCGACCAGCACCCCCACAAACGCCGGGGGGGGAAACAGGAGTGTTTCCAGTCTCCGCCCAGCAACAGCAGGGAGTGCCTGCCTGGACCTGGCAACCGCCTACACAGTAACGCTACTTGATTCCTCTGTTCACTTACTGCCTACCAAAATTGCAGGTCCTTTGCCCCCTCAAACGCAAGCATTATTATTAGGAAGATCGTCCACCACTCTGTACTTTTTGTATTGCCCGGAGTAATCGATCCTGACAGTAATTCAGAAATTAAAATTATGGCCTGGACCCCGTTTCCTCCTTGTACAGTGCCAGAGGGAAGTCGTATCGCTCAACTGATACTGATCCCTAAGGAAGACTATGTCCCAATCCCTGACCAATTGCTCCCACAGAGACAGGGAAGTTTTGGATCTACGGGAGAACCACTAATTTTATGGGTTCAAGCCATCTCACAAAAACGTCCTATATGTCAATGCACCCTCATTCGCAGAGGTCAGCAAGTTATGTTAAGTGGAATTATTGATACAGGTGCAGATGTTACCGTTATTTCTCAAGCAAAGTGGCCTTCTAGGTGGCCTTTAGCTGATGTCTCTCAGACATTAGCAGGAATCGGGGGGTGTGGAGCTAGCCGCCAAAGCGCAGAAATAATACAAGTTCAAAATTCAGAAGGACAAGTTGCCTCAGTCAAACCGTTTATCTTACCAGTACCTATGGTCTTGTGGGGGCGTGATGTGTTGTCTCAGTGGGGGATGTCTATCCAGACACATTTTTAGGTGGGGCCATTGAGGGGCGTGAAACCCTAAAGTTAACTTGGAAAACAGATACTCCTATTTGGATTGATCAATGGTCCCTGCCGCTGGAAAAACTTCACGCCCTCCAAGAAATAGTTAATGAACAACTATCTATGGGACATATTGTACCCTCTACAAGTCCTTGGAACTCGCCCGTTTTTGTTATTAAAAAACTGACTGGCAAGTGGCGCTTGCTCCATGACCTCAGAAAAATTAATGACGCTATGGAAGACATGGGGGCCCTGCAACCTGGGCTTCCGTCACCCGCCATGATCCCTAGAGATTGGCATTTAACCATCACAGACCTCAAAGATTGTTTTTTCAACATTCCATTGCATCCAGATGATGCTCCTAAATTTGCCTTTTCGGTTCCTAGCGTCAACATGCAAGCCCCTTTGCAAAGATACCAGTGGGTTGTGCTACCGCAGGGAATGAAAAATAGCCCTACAATATGCCAATGGTATGTAGCAAAAATACTTAGTCCTGTCAGAACTGTAGTACCTGCTGCATTGTTATATCATTATATGGATGACATCCTAGTGGCAGCACAGCACCATGAAGTCATGGAGGAAGCTGTAGCCCTTGTCGTGGCTGCTGTAAAATCAGCAGACCTCTGTATTGCACCAGAAAAAACTCAAAAAGTGCCACCTTGGAAATACTTAGGATGGCGTATAAGGGCTCAGACTATTGCTCCGCAACCTTTACAAATACAGGCAAATGTAAAAAATTTACATGATGTGCAGAAACTGTTAGGAACAATCAATTGGGTCAGACCATTGTTAGGAATCACTAATGCGGATCTTCGTCCCTTATTCGAAATGCTTAAAGGAAGCTCGGACTTAAACGCTCCGCGAACTCTCAGTCCTGAAGCCATAACTTCCTTGCATAAAGCTGCGGCAGCGATTACCTCCAGACAAGCGCATCGATGGGAACCAGAATTGCCTTTTCAATTAATCATCCTTAACCCTGTTCGACAGCCTCATGCACTTATTTTCCAATGGGACTGCCAGAAAACGGACCCTTTACTGATCATTGAATGGATTTTTCTGCCTAACCAAGCCACAAAGACGATTTCTACCCAACATGTGATGTTTGCATCTTTAATCATCAGGGCCAGACAGCGATTACTTACCCTGGCGGGCACGGACTTCATCCTTATATGTATGCCGGTAACAAGTGTTTACCTGCAATGGTTACAACAACAATCAGATGCACTAGGCATAGCTCTAACTGGCTATGCAGGCCAACTCACTTCTCATCCGCCTTCTCACAAACTGTTAAGCGTTGATTTTCACCTTTTACCTATTACAAAGCGGAGTGACCAGCCTTTACAAGCCCTCACTGTATTCACGGATGGGTCTGGCAAATCTCACAAGTCTGTCATCCTTTGGTGGGATGATCATCGAGAACAGTGGAACTCAGATGTAGAGACTGTACAGGGTTCTCCTCAAATAGTAGAATTGTCTGCAGTTGTTCGAGTGTTTCGAAAATGGTCTATTCCTCTCAATATAATCACTGATTCTGCTTATGTTGCAGGAATTGTTAGCCGAGCAGAGGCTTCTGTGCTACGAGATGTTTCTCATACGGCACTGTTTAATTTGTTACAAGAACTCATCTTTCTGTTAAATTCCCGTCTTCACCCTTATTTTATTATGCACGTTCGATCTCACACTTCTCTACCTGGTTTTATTGCAGAAGGGAACCGACAAGCGGATTTGCTTACGCTACCGGTGCAGGTGTTACCACATCGATTAGCGCAAGCTAAACTCAGCCACTCCTTTTTTCATCAAAACGCTGCAGGTCTTAAGCGTCAATTTGACCTCGCTATACAACAAGCCCATAATATCATTGCAGTGTGTCCTGATTGTCAAAGGCACTCTTTCCCTTCTATAGCAGAAGGAGTCAACCCCAGAGGGCTACAGAGCCTTCAACTCTGGCAAACAGATGTCACTCATTTTGCTGAATTTGGTCGTTTAAAGTTTGTTCATTGCTCTATTGATACATTTTCGGGAATGTTATTTGCCTCCTGTCATATAGGAGAAAAAGCACGTGATGTGCAAAAACATCTAATGCGCGCTTTTGCTACTTCAGGGGTACCCTCTCAAATTAAAACTGACAATGGCCCCGCATATGTATCTAAAACCTTAACTACCTTTTTTGCCTCTTGGGGTATATCACACGTTACAGGTATCCCTCACTCTCCTACAGGACAAGCTTTAATAGAACGTTCCCACCAAACCTTAAAACACCTGTTATTAAAACAAAAAGGGGGAATAGGAGCCACTACGCCAGAGGAGCGAATACAGAAAGCCTTGTATGTTTTTAACTTTTTGAATTGTTCCCTATTAGACAGCAATCCTCCAGTAGTTCGCCATTTTAGCACAAACACCCTTTTTGAACCCAAGATTAAACCGCCAGTATTGATCCGGGACCCCGAAACAGGTAAGATAATGGGACCCTATCCCCTTGTCACGTGGGGAAGAGGCTATGCTTGTGTTTCCACAGAAAGAGGTCCCCGCTGGATCCCAGCTAAAAACGTGAGACCTTTTCGAGAGACACTGCAGCAGCCTCCTGAAGACATTCCTGGTCCTGATCCTGCGACTGATATAGAAGACACCACCGATCAATAATTGAATGAACTCTGTTCCAGAGGTTAACAAATGGGAGCTTAAATGTCCCCAATGTGAAAAATGTAATCCGTGGATTTGTAGAATTTGTGCTAATTGTGGAAAATCACAGTGGCTAAATCGCCATACAGTAGGACGCTGGTGTGATAACTGCCTAACAGTTGAGTGGAATACAGTTCAGGTGTTATTGATAACAGGTAGAGAGACAGAATATTCTCCCCGGTATGATTATTATTCTAACGATTGGGGGAAAATTGTAGCACAAAGGTCTGGAGACATTTTATATTCTAAGATTGAATACGCCAAAGACATTCAAATGAGTTTCTGTTCTTTTAATGATTTGTGCATTATTAATAGTAATCCCATGTGTGTTACAATGCTTGCAAAAATCAATAACTGCTTCAATGAACAAGATTCTCCTTGTGCAGCAAGGAGCGGACCAAGATCAGAACGAAATTACGAAAACCCCCAGTACGGAGCTGTTAGTGAAATAAGATGTCCTCGAGTTGGTCGTTCGCCGACCTTGGGAGGGTCAGTTAATTAAAACAAAAAGGGGGAGATGTGGGTTGTCTGAATTTAGAGGTGATGAGTTAGTTTTCTGTATTTGGAGTTAATAGGCTAGTTTGCTGTATGAATAAAGTTAAGTGTTGCGCTAGTTGTGAGGCGACTTGGAGGCGGGGAGCTTGTGGTCGGTGGGGGTGCCTGCGCCCTGGAGCGGGGGGACAGCTTGTGACTACGAGATAACGATCTTGTTACCATGCGAACACTGCCTGACCAACATTCCCGCCTTAGCTAGCTTAATGTCTGTTAAAGTGATTAGCCAATCAGCATGAAACATGTGTGCCTTAGACTATATAAATGTATGTTTGCCAAACAATAAAGCGGACACCTTGCTTGCATCAAGCTGCGTCCCCGTCTCTCAATCGCGGCACTTATAGACCACGCGACGGCCACAGCGCCAAAAACGCTCCACAACGAACACGACGCTCCGAGACCAGAAGGGCATCGATCCCAATAATCTACGGGGAGGAGAGGAGCCTCTCCTGCATCCTCAAACGGAAAAGGAGCCCGACGTCACGGCTCCTGACGAGACGGCGGCAGCGCCACAACCGAGCAGAGACGTCGCAACCAAACGAGAAGCTGATGAAAAACCTAAGAACTTCTTCCCAGCATCTTGAAGTTCCAGTCCCTGAGACTGGATGGCTAGAGAGCACAGCTGCCGGCACAGCCCAGGACAACGCCACAATCAGCCCTGACCAGAAACGGCCCAAAGGCAAGAACCCGCCACGCTTTCGGCTGCCGACACCAGAAAACCAGCGCCCGATCGGCGCTACGCCGATCGGCACCGGCATTCCAGATCCCGGGGTGGCACCCGAGAGGCCTTCCGTGCCCCTCGAACGCAACGAGACCCCAGGATCGGCTGACAGGCGCAAGGCAGGCTTCCCGAACTACACCACAACGCAGACGCAGGCTGGAGCTGCCCTGCCCGGCACACGCTGGCATCGCACTGTAAAGGTCCCCGGGCCCTTGACCCGCGCCAAGGGCGCGGTTCCTGGACGGCCCTTGCCCTTAGCAGAGCTAAACCCCCCGTCCCTGCCATTCCCGGCCCCTTCCCAGCCCTCGCGCCTCCACTTAGCTTTCAGAGGGCCGAGGGACCGAACCCATCTTCGGCAGAGGAAAACGCCACGTGCGCCAACGGCCGTCTTCCCGCGTCGCCGGGTTCCTCTTCAGCGCCTGCAGGAGCACGAGAAAGCACGCGCTCGCTAAGCCACGCCGGCACACGGCGCCGCGGGGCAAACGCCGACCCCGTCCACAACACCCACCTCCTGCTGAGCTCCAGGGCGGTCCGGTCGGCGTGTCGTGGCGCGGGCGCGGTCACAAACCCTCAGCGCTGGTGACGCCTACGACGGCGAGAAGCAAAAAACTGTATTGCTTGGGACATACCAGAAAGTTGCCACTTTCCCCTTCATCACCCACAATACAAAAACACATACACAATAATGAGCACTCAGATCATGGTTGTCCGTACTAGTTCCCTCGCTATTCCTCGCCTTGATGGAGTTCTGGGAGTTACATTTGAATGATCTACCAGGGTCCACCGCACACTGCAAAGGTTCTGTGGACAACACACTGTTCTGTGGGTGATCAGGGAGGCCATGAGCCGCCCCGTATCTTGAAAGACACTCTGCCTTATGGTCCTGCTGCTTCCTTCAGAAATGCTAAAACTCCACCTACAGATACGAGATGCTCATCCTAACCCCTGGTAGATAACCTGAGCATCCTAGGAGGAGAGATTATATCAGCAACTTGTTACATACCAATACAAACCAAGAATTAACACCCCATCTTCATTGCAATCAGGAATTTAGGGAAAACGCAAAGTACCAGGAATTGATTCAATAGAAGAAAAAAAGTTAGAAACATACTTTCAACTACAGCTGCAATTGAAACTTCTCTGCTCCTGAAGGTCCTACCTCAAGCAGACATCTCCACTTCTCCAAACACATCTGTCCATGCAGCTTAAACAGCTCAAAAGCTGCCGACTGCTAAAGGAGCAGCAGAGAACCAGCACCCAAGCAGCCCAGCAGCAGAATGAGCTCCCCACCTGGGGACTGGGGCTCAAATACCCTGAGCCCCGCCCACCCCTTCCCACAATCCCCTGGGAAAGGGGAGGGGTCAATCACCCCAGGCCCCACACACCACCCTTATCAAATCACCTGGACCCTCACTGGAAGTGACAGCACCTGCACTCCTGTTGGGCTCTGTCAGACACTGTTGGTTTTTGTGAAGCCCTGTGAGACCTCTTGGGTCTGTCAGGCTCTGTCAGGCTTTGATGGGCTCTGTAGGGCTCTGTCGAGACCTCTTGGGTCTGTCAGGCTGTGTCAGGCTTTGATGGGCTCTGTAGGGCCCTGTCGAGACCTCTTGGGTCTGTCAGGCTGTGTCAGGCTTTGATGGGCTCTGTAGGGCCCTGTCGAGACCTGTTGGGTCTGTCAGGCTGTGTCAGGCTTTGATGGGCTCTGTAGGGCCCTGTCGAGACCTGTTGGGTCTGTCAGGCTCTGTCAGGCTTTGATGGGCTCTGTAGGGCTCTGTCGAGACCTGTTGGGCTCTGCTGAGCCCTGTCAAGATTTCTCAGGCTCTGTTGAGACCCCCAGGGCTCTGTCATACACATTGAGTCTCTATCGGGAACTGACAAGATTTGTCAGGCCCTGACGGGTCCTGTTGGGCTCTGCCAAGCTTTGTCAGGCTCTGTGAGGATCCGTCAAACTCTCTCGGGCCCTGTCGGGCTCTGTTGGACTTTCTCAAGCTGTCTCAGGCCCTGCCTGGCTCTGTTGGTCTTTCTTGAGCTTTGTCTGCCCCTGTCATGCCCTGTCGGGTACATGGCTCAGCAGGGGAGGGGAAGGAGTTGTAGGTCTGTAGGCCACACCCCCTGCAGGGAGCCCACCAATGGGGGTGGAAGTGTGGGTCAAGGGGGAGGAGCCCAGCTGGGAGGGTGAGGTGCTTGGAAAGGGGGTGGGGCCTGATTAGGGCACACCCCTTTGGGAAGGCACATTGGGGAGAGCTTGGGAGGGAGGTGGGGTTGGCAGTGGCCCTGCCCACACCTTCAGCCCCACCCTCAACCCTAAACCCCACCCCCAAATCCTTCACTGGAAATGGAAGAAACCAAATGCTTAAGGTTTTTTTACATTATTTAATTTTATTGGGTGAGAATTGGCCCCAAAACCAGGTTAAAAATCCCCCAACATGGCCCTGGGGGAGCAACGTCAGGATGGCAGCGGCACAGCGCTGCCCTTTTCCAAGATGGCCGTCAGGGGCAAACAGAGTCACAGGCCCCACCACCCACCTTGGGCCCCACCCCAAAATGGCCACCCTAGGCAGGCACCGCCCACCTCAGCCCCACCCTTCCAGCACAGGCTTGGCAGCCATGACAGCCATGGCCCCGCCCACCAGCAGGGACACAGCAGCCGAGATGGCCACGCCCATCAGGGCAGCCACCTTGTTCCCATGGGCAGGGTGCAGGGCCACAGGAGCAGCCGATACAGCCGGGAGCTGCCGCCTGAGCACGGCGCAGACCAACAGCCCCTCCGGCAGTGCCAGCATGGCTGCCAGCCCTCCCCCCCCAGCCATCTTGGATTCCAAGCAGGGTGGCGCCCAGCAGCCATGCTGTCCTCATTTTGTTGTGCACAGGGCCCCGTGCAGCATCGCAACCCAGGACAGCTGGTGGGGTGAGGGGACCCAGGAATCTCGATCTATGGGCAGAATGCAGCAGCTGTGGGGTGCTACAGATCAATGGGCCAGAGTGCTGGAAGTATATGGTGCTGCAGAGCAGTGCTGTGGCTGTATAGGGCAGACTGGATCTGTGGAGCACTGCTGTGGGTCTATGGGATAGGGTGCAGGAGCTAGTGCGCTGTAGAGCAGAATTGCTGGTCTATGGGCTAGTGGGAAGAAGCTATGGTGTTTTCTGGGACAGTGCTGTTGATCTATAGGGCAGAGGAACTATGGGGTGCTGTAGGGTTACACTGTGGGTCTATAGGGCAGAGTGAACAAGATATGGGGTGCTGTGGGACAGCACTGTGTGTCTATGGGGCACAGTGGAGACTTAGGGTGCTGTGGAGCACTGCTGTCCATTTATGGGGCAGAGTAAAAGCAGCTATGGGGTGCAGTGACTCTATAGGGCAGAGGGGCTATGGGCTGCTGTGGGTCTCTGTGTGGGTCACTCACCTGTAGGGGGTTCAGCCTCTTCAGGGGTGTTTCACACCACAACAACCCCATTGACCCCACAGCCGCCCTGACCCCCACACCGCCCCATAGACCCTTGTGACCCACCCATAGTGGGCAGTGCAGGCGCAGTCAGGAGGGAAGGGTGGTCAGGTGGACAGAGGTGTGGGGCACTGTGGGGCAGCACTTTGCACCAATGGGGCAGAACACAGCACCTACAGGCTGCTGTGGGGCAGCTCTCTGGGTCTAAGGGGCAGAGTAGAGTCCTGTGCGGCAGCACTGTGGGTCTATGGGGAAGAGTAGAGTCACTATGGGGTGCTGGGGGGCACTCCTGTGGATGTATGGGGCAGAGTAGAGGAGCTATACGGTGCTGTGGGGCAGTACTGGGCATCCATGGGGCAGAGTGCAGGAGCCATGGGGTGCTGGGGGGCACTCCTGTGGATGTATGGGGCAGAGTACAGGACCTATATGGTGCTGTGGGGCAGTACTGGGCATCCATGGGTCAGAATGCAGGAGCCATAGGGTGCTGGGGGGCACTCCTGTGGATGTATGGGGCAGAGTACAGGACCTATATGGTGCTGTTGGGCAGTACTGGGCATCCATGGGGCAGAGTGCAGGAGCCATGGGGTGCTGCAGGGCACTCCTGTGGATATATGGGGCAGAGTACAGGACCTATATGGTGCTGTGGGGCAGTACTGGGCATCCATGGGGCAGAGTGCAGGAGCAATGGGGTGTTGTGAGGCAGTGTTGTGGGTCTATGGGGCAGAGTGTAGGAGCCATGGGGCATTGTAGGACAGTACAGTGGGTCTATAGGCCAGATGAGCTATAGGGTACTATGGGACAGCACTGTGGATCTGTGGGGCAGAGTACAGGAGCTATAGGGTGCTGTAGGGCAGCACTCTGCACCCATGGGGCAGAGTGGAAGACATATGAGGTACTCTGTGGCACTGCTGTAGACATATGGGGCAGAGTGGAGAAGCCATGGGGTGCTGTGGGATAGCAAGCAGGAGCTATAGGGTGCTGTGGGGCAGTGTTGTGGATCCGTAGGGCAGAATGGAGGTGCTATGGGGCACTGTGGGGCACTGTGTGGGTCACTCACCTGTAGGGGGTTCAGCCTCTTCAGGGGTGTTTCACCCCACAACAACCCCATTGACCCCACAGCCCCCCTGACCCCCACACCGCCCCATAGACCCTTGTGACCCACCCATAGTGGGCAGTGCAGGCGCAGTCAGGAGGGAAGGGTGGTCAGGTGGACAGAGGTGTGGGGCACTGTGGGGCAGCACTTTGCACCAATGGGGCAAAACGCAGCACCTACAGGCTGCTGTGGGGCAGCTCTCTGGGTCTAAGGGGCAGAGTAGAGTCCTGTGCGGCAGCACTGTGGGTCTATGGGGAAGAGTAGAGTCACTATGGGGTGCTGGGGGGCACTCCTGTGGATGTATGGGGCAGAGTAGAGGAGCTATACGGTGCTGTGGGGCAGTACTGAGCATCCATGGGGCAGAGTGCAGGAGCCATGGGGTGCTGGGGGGCACTCCTGTGGATGTATGGGGCAGAGTACAGGACCTATATGGTGCTGTGGGGCAGTACTGGGCATCCATGGGTCAGAATGCAGGAGCCATAGGGTGCTGGGGGGCACTCCTGTGGATGTATGGGGCAGAGTACAGGACCTATATGGTGCTGTTGGGCAGTACTGGGCATCCATGGGGCAGAGTGCAGGAGCCATGGGGTGCTGCAGGGCACTCCTGTGGATATATGGGGCAGAGTACAGGACCTATATGGTGCTGTGGGGCAGTACTGGGCATCCATGGGGCAGAGTGCAGGAGCAATGGGGTGTTGTGAGGCAGTGTTGTGGGTCTATGGGGCAGAGTGTAGGAGCCATGGGGCATTGTAGGGCAGTACAGTGGGTCTATAGGCCAAATGAGCTATAGGGTGCTGTGGGACAGCACTGTGGATCTGTGGGGCAGAGTACAGGAGCTATAGGGTGCTGTAGGGCAGCACTCTGCACCCATGGGGCAGAGTGGAAGACATATGAGGTACTCTGTGGCACTGCTGTAGACATATGGGGCAGAGTGGAGAAGCCATGGGGTGCTGTGGGATAGCAAGCAGGAGCTATAGGGTGCTGTGGGGCAGTGTTGTGGATCCGTAGGGCAGAATGGAGGTGCTATGGGGCACTGTGGGGCACTGTGTGGGTCACTCACCTGCAGGGTGTTCAGCCTCTTCAGGGGTGTTTCACCCCACAACAACCCCATTGACCCCACAGCCGCCCTGACCCCCACACCGCCCCATAGACCCTTGTGATCCCCCCCCGCCCCTTCCCCGCCATGGTGTGCAGTGGAGATGTGGCCAGCCGGAGGAGGTGGGGGGGGCACAGTCAGCAGGAGTGCAGCGGGGGGGGCACGCGGTCAGCCGGGGGGGGCGGGGGGGCACAGTCAGCCGGAGTTGGGGGGGGCACGCGGTCAGCCGAGTTGCGGGGGGGGGGCACGCGCGGTCAGCCGGAGCGGGGGGCGCGATCAGCCGGAGGGGGCGTGGCCAGGCTGCCTTCGCTGTTCTCTGCGCAGGAGCTGCAGTGGGAAAGGGAAGGAAAGGGCCGTTATTTGTGTCACAGTCCTGGGAAACAGCCCCAAATCCCCCCGCTTCAACATTAACCGAGTGAGCAAATTAACTGCCAAAAAAATGGATCTTGAAAGCTTCTTTGAGCACAAATTATCCTAAAAACAGCCCCAAAATGAAGTAAATTGAATTTGAGACCAAACAGCCTTAAAAATCTCAAAATCCCGCCCAAATATGGTCCCTCACAGCTTTATATAATAAGATATATATGTAAAAATAGATTAGATACATTACATAGTAATTATACATAATATATATAATATATATTAATATTTAATGAATATCATTACAATAGTATATTATAGATATCATTATGCCATTATATATTAATTATAAATTTCATTACATAATATCAATGAGTATTAGTTGATCAGTTAATTATATCAGATTATATATTATATATTTCTACTATTCATCATATTATATCGTTTATAGTAGCATATTGCTATACTGATTTAGTCTATATATTTACTATTAAATTAAAATTAACTTTAATAATTTAAATTTAAATTAAATTAAAAATAAGTTAAATTAAATTAAAATATAGAAATAAATTTTAAAATGGAATGTAAACAATTACGTGGGTTTAGGGAGGCGGCGACCAATCAGCGCCTTTCTCTCCTCAGAGGCAGCGACCAATCAGCGCCTTTCTCTCCCTCGGAGACAGCCGAGCGGGGCTGAGCCGGGGGAGGCTTTCCCGCCAGACGGCACCGGCCAATCAGCGAGCGTCTCCTCGGCCCCCTCAGCGTGAGGGAGAGCGGGACGGGGGAGACAAAATGGCGGCGGGTTAAAAAAGCCGAACATGTTCCCGCTTAAATATTAATTCAGTAAATTATATAAATAAATAGATTTTAAAGCTTTTTTTGGGGCCAAATCAGCACCAGATCTGGGACCCCCAGCTCTAGACACGTTCAATGAAGTGAATTCAGCCCTAAAACCCCCCAAAAAGCAACGAAATGCCCCTCCCGGCTTTAAATACAATAACTTACACACTTATTTCAACAACTACTTACATTATTTTAACAATTAATAATTTAAACAATTAAGCGGCTTTAGGAGCCTCAGAACCGCCCAAAATGCTCAAAAAAACCCTCATAAAACCTCAAAAAGCCCCGGTTAAATATAATAATTTAAATTAATAAGCGTTTAACAGAAAAAAACGCATTTGGACTCGCAATCCTGGGAAACAGCCCCAAATCTCCCCCCGGGCTTTAAATATTAATCTATTGTATAAATTCTTATCAATAAGTAGATTCAAAAAGCTTTAAAGTCGCAAATCGGCCCCTCAAACTTTAAACGCGTTAAATAAACCTTTTAAAAAGCCGATTTAGACCCCAACGGCCCCAAAACGGCTCCTCACAGCGCTAAATAATTGAAACAACTCAGCGTCTTCAGGAGCCCCGAACCGCAGTGAAATAATAAATCAAATAATAAACCAACAATTCAATCTTAGGAGCCTCAAACCCGCCCAAAATGTTCCAAATAAAACCTCAAATAAACCCTTTAAACATAACAATTTAAATAAATAAGGGCTCTAAAAAAACCGATTTGGACTCAAAATCCCGGGGAAAAGCCCCAAATCTCCCCGAGCTTTAAACTTTAATTCTCCTGATAAACCCTCAATAAACAGATTTCAAAGGCGCCTTCTGGCACAAATCGGCACCCAAAAATTACGTAAAAACATCTTTTAAAAGCCGAATTGGACCCAAACCAGCCCCGATTGCTGAGAAAAGCCCCGAACCGGCTCCTCCCGCGTTCAACACAAAGATTTAAGCCGCTAAAGCGGCTCCGGGAGCCTTAATCGCCCCCGCCCCCCCCCCCCCCCCCCCCCAAACCCGCGGCTTTAAAACCCCAGTTCCGATCAAAACCCCCAGATACACCCCAGCCCGCCGGTCACCCATTAACCCGCCGAGCCCCAATTAACACCCGCACGATAATTACCGCCCTTACCCACCCCGTTAACTGATTCCGGCCGCCGTTCCTGCCGTTCTCCGGTTTCCCGCCGCGGGGGGGCGGGGGGGGGGGGGGGGGCCGATGAGCTCGCGCTGCCGCTGCCGCCTCCGCCTTTCTGGTCCTGCGCGCGTTCTGCGCCGCCCCATTTATTACCTCGTTGTCCCGCCCGGTCCCGCCCCCCGCCCGCCCTCCTGCCAATGGCCGAGCCGCCCCGTCAGCCGCGCTGCCCAATCAGCGCTTCGTTGCTGTGGGCTAACGTCGGCGAGAAAACGCAGACCAATCAGCGCCTTTTCTACCTCAGGGGCGCTAGCGAATCAGCGCCTGTTACTGGGAGGGCGAACTTCGGCGGAAAGTGACCAATCAGTGCCTTCCTCCCCTCAGCGACACGGTGACCAATCAGCGCCTTTCTCCCACCCCCTCGGAGAACCCCTCGTGGGGATGAGCCAATGGACGACTTCCGAGGCTGACACTGTCAGCCAATCAGCGAGCGCCTCCTCCCTCCCTCGGTATAAAATAGCGAATGAGCGCAGAAGGGGGAAACAAGATGGCGGAAGAGAAGACATCGTGGCGGCATGCAGCGGCGATTGAGGAGGAAGGAGGAGAGTCGGGGCTGGGCGGAAAACCGGCGGCTCCTCCGGCCGCGGCAGCAGCAGCGATCGGGGGGTGTGGGGGGGGGAAACCGGCGGCTCCTCCGGCCGCGGCAGCAGCAGCGATCGGGGGATGTGGGGGGGAAACCGGCGGCTCCACCGGCCGCGGCAGCAGCAGTGATCGGGGGATGTTGGGGCAAAACCGGTGGCTCCTCCGGCCGCGGCAGCAGCAGCGATCGGGGGGTGTGAGGGGGGGAAACCGGCGGCTCCTCCGGCCGCGGCAGCAGCGATCGGGGGATGTGGGGGGGGAAACCGGCGGCTCCTCCGGCCGCGGCAGCAGCGATCGGGGTGTGGGGGGGGGAAAACCGGCGGCTCCTCCGGCCGCGGCAGCAGCGATCGGGGGATGTGTGGGCGGGAAACCGGCGGCTCCTCCGGCCGCGGCAGCAGCGATCGGGGGGTGCGGGGGGGAAAACCGGCGGCTCCTCCGGCCGCGGCAGCAGCGATCGGGGGGTGCGGGGGGGAAAACCGGCGGCTCCTCCGGCCGCGGCAGCAGCGATCGGGGGGTGCGGGGGGGAAAACCGGCGGCTCCTCCGGCCGCGGCCGGCACGTGGCTTCACCGGCACCGCGGCCGCGAGACCGCGCGCTGTGGGGCTGCGGGGCGGGTGTGGGGCCGGGGGCTCCAGGGGTCCCGCAGCGGCGGCCGTGGGGCGCGATGCGGCGGCTGCGGTGATAGCTGTGGGGCACTGAAGTGGCTGCTGTGGGGGCTCTGCAGAGGCGTGTCTGGAGCTCTTGCGGGGCAGGAGCAGGGCTGCTGTAGCGATACCTGTGGGGCAGCCATAGGGCTGCCATGGGGTTACTTAGGGTCACGTATGGGTGGGGGGGCCGCGCGCGCAGCTGGGTGTAGCCCCACCCACGGGGGTGGGATCCGTGCTGAGGGGCGGGGACTGGGAGGACACGCCCATTGGGAGGCCCACCTGGGGGAACTGGGCAGGGGGTGGGGCCTCCGTGTGTCACACCCCCATAGGAGGAGCCGCTTGGGGTACGGAGAAGGACACGCCCAAAGAGGGCGTAGCTTAGGAAGGGAGGGGTGGAGCCGAGAGTAGGGTGGGCTCTGTACAGCACGTGCTCTGAGGGGGCGTGGTTTAGCAGGGGCTGAGTTTAGGGGTGGAGCCGCGGGCGGGGCTTCGATGCATTATGCTGCTGGGAGGGGTCTGTAAGGAACACGCGCCTCGGGGTGGGCACAGACTGGCAGGGGCGGAGCTTGGACGGGGGGGAGTTGGGGGTGTGGCTTTCTCAGACCACGCCCTTGGAGGGAGAAGCCGGACTGGATAGCACACTGAAAAATTAAAATTAGCTGTTGTTAATCACAGCTAGTTTGATGTCTTTTTATTTTAACTCAGAGGTAATTAATAGCGGTCATGTTTTTGCACAACCCCAAAAAAGCTGTGGTTAAATTCAGACTGTCATAACTGTTTTCTAATATTATTTTACATCTAAATATCTTTTAGTGTTCTGTTGGGAATCATTACTGCCTGGGAACTTTTTAATACCTCTGTTTATAAACAGCCACTACTTCGTGGTTCCTTTATACTTCTCTTTAAAAAAAGAAATGTAACGTTTTGACTCTGTTTGGTTCTGAGCTTTGTTGCCTCCCATCTCGTGGCTCTGTTATAATTTAAATACTAAACACTCCCGATCACTTTCCAATGCTGTTTAAAATCTAAAGCTTCCTCACTTTGTTTCCTATGCAGTCATTCGTGTCTGCGGTTTATTTCATAACGGTTGTTCAAATGAAGCTACCAATGACTCCACATTAGTTTTCTGCCTTTATCATTTAAAAGGAATTCCAAACAATGTGTTTTTTAAACTAGCATTCAGATTGGGAACAACTGCTGCCTAGTTCACCAAGTAATAGCTGAAATTAAATTTACTTCTTGCTCATGCCTATATAATTTCATCTATTTACACTTTAACATTTTTATCATTACATTACTACCAGGCGGATTTACTAGCACACATTATTTTTTATTGTAGATATAAACTAGAGGTTTTTTTCTCTACAGGTATTACTTCCAATTAGCGCTCCAGTATTTATATTCCACTCTTTTAAATTTTACTACATAAATTGGGGATTATTACTGTCTGCCTTGGAATTACCTTGGAATTCCCAGGCAAACCCACCGCAGCGCCTCGACGTGTCAAGATTGTCGGTGCCGGCTCCGCCAACAACGCGTCCAGCGAACGCCGCGGTGCTGCCGGGGCTGCGGCAGCGCGCCGGAACCGACCGGAGCGCGGGGAGGAGACTCAGCCCAGCAGGTACCGCACGTAACGTGGAACACCGGGCGGCACAACTTCATTTCAAAGGAGGAACACGCACACGGAGCACAAAGGATGCTGCTCTGCACGAGACGCGCTGTCCTTAGCAGCTGCACAGCGACGCTGTCTCTGTGATTGGGAGATCTGGTGGCAAATGAGGGAGCTCTGCACGTGGCACCTTTCAAACCTGCACAGAGTCACACTTCACCCCGCAGGTGACACCAGAAACTAGGAAGCCTCCAAAAAGAATTTACAGCCCCACACCCAAACCAGCTGCACTCACCTCCACCACCAATCCTGCTCTACACACACCTCCTTCTCCTTCACACACCCTTCAACAGCCAGACCCACAGCCATCTCCTCACGGTCATTCACTGCACTGAACGCAGCAGGGTAGGGGTGGAGGGGGGAGAAAGCTAAAGGAAATTTTTTAAAAACTCCCTGTGTTTCTTTCAGTGGCATTTTTGGCGTTATTTTTGTTGGGGGCCGGGGGACATGTTGGGGTGTTTTTAATTAAGGAAACTGCTGTTTCAGCCTGCAAGTGAAAACAAACCACACGCACAAGGCTGGACACGGTCAAAGCAGCCCCAGCTCGTTCCGCAGTCGCTGACAGCGCGTCCATTCAGCCGTCTGCCCGCCCTGACGCGCTCCCCCAGCGTACCCGGCTGGACACACACACGTGTGCTGGGGAGCTCGGACCAGCGCTGCGGTCTGGGGAGGAGTGAAGGACGAACCAGAAATAGATCCTGCAAGAATCCGTCTCTAAAACACTGTAGATCAACAACGACAGTTGTAAGTCACAGACACTCCTCCTTTTCTCTCGGACTCTCACAACAGTAATAAGTAAGTCCTGAAGGATGGAAAACACCAGGATAGGCTGGGAACAACAACAAAGGTAGGTAAAAGAAGGTAAATGGGGGCTCTCAGGGGCCCCAAAAGACAAGCTCAGCTGTCCTGAGAGGAGCAGATGGGAATCAGAGGAGTCCTGAGGGGATTGGGGTGGGGGCTGTCCTGGTTTCATTAAAAAACAAGTTTCTCTTTCAGTGAATTTGCCTGTCAGCTAAAGCTTCATATTAGCTGCCTTTTCCTGGAGAACCAGATACATACATGTTTTGATAAACACTGCAATGGAATGCTTACTTGTTGATAAGGACAGATTCACATCTTGCAAGAGGAGCAACAAAAAACAGGTGACCAACAAACTGACCAACTGTGTATAACATCCCCTTCACATGAATACTTCATATAGAAGTGGCAGATCATGAGGATCTTGTCCTCTTTGCCCCTTTTCGTCCCTTCTGCTTATGGTGACATTAGGAGAGGACCTTGCTAGTCGTCCCTGCAAACTGAGGCCTGCTGAGAGACTGAATCCAGCTCCGGTTGGCTGCAGAGTCCAGTCCAGGACTTCAGGTGCTGGCTCTGCAGTTGCTGAGACTTTCAGGATTGGTTTTGTATTATTTTCTCTACTCTTAATATAGCATTAGTAAAACATTGTCAGTTTTTCCAACTCTCTTCTCTCTGTCCTTCTTTCCCTCCGGATCGCCTGTCCTGAGTGGGAAGGGGGGAGAGGGAGGGGCAAAAGGGGGAAGTGGGGGGGAGATGGGGTTAACAATACATCTGCCAGGGTTTTACTGTCACCCCGCAATCTAAACCCTCGACAGGGGCCAACAGATGGGGGTCCTGAGAGGAGACAAGAGGGGAAAATGAGGCCTCTGGGATGTGACAAGAGCAACCGGGGAAGTTTTGAGGGGAAGAGAGAAAAGAGGGGAATTTAACGGGGCAAAAGGTCAAACAGGCACCGTGATGCCACCAACGAGCCTGCAGGGACCCAAAGGCAGGCAGGGTAATCGCAGAGGAACTGGGAGGAAACGGGTTTCTGAGGGAACAAGGTGGCGAGTGAGCTTGTGAGGGGTCCAGAGGCAAAGGGATGTGTCCCGAGGAGAACAAATAGAGAGGTTCTTACTCTGAGAAGCTGTCCTTGACTTTGTTCCACCAGCAGCCGTCCTGCGGTCTCGGCACAGCCTGGGGATCCCTGACCCGCACCACCACAACCTTTAACAGCACATCGGGCTGCTCTAGAACCGGAATGACAAACAGCAAGTACTTCTCTAGGACAGCTTTGATGTGGGATTGTTCTGTTTTCTCTGCAACGGACAGGGAGAAATTTCTCCTCCCCACAGTACCACTAAACACCCCACCCATGATTGTTCAGGCATTTTGGGGCTGAAAGCCCCCATCTCTCACCGGCCTGCTCCTCCAGTAACGTCATCGTCACCCCCCGAGTCCCCCCATTTATTCACTCAAAAAAAAAAGGTAGAAAAGGAAAACAGCCCCAGCGGGCAGCACATTACTTTAAAACGCCATTTACCTATGTACATACCAGAGCGCCCAAACATGGGGGGGCAGCGCCCCGAACAGCCGCAGCCACGTCCCACAGGCCGGCAGCCGCCCCCCGGCACGCTGGGGACGGAGGACGGAGCCGCGTCTCCCGCTCCGGCGCTGCTCCCCCCACCCGGGCTGGGGGGTCTGCTGAGCACGGGGCGGTCACAGCTCCCCCTCTGAAACACAGGAATTCCACATTAGAGTTCCGCGTTGGGGCGGCCGGGTGCAGCACCGCGCTGTGCCCGCAGCCTTTCCTTCCTTGTCCAATTTATACAACGGCCTCGGCTCCTCAGATTCCGCCAGGGCTGCTCTCCTCGCATTCCCACCAGGTGGTTCCCCAATCCCTTTCCCGCGAGCTAAAATACCCCCTAACGGGCTCTTTTGCAGAGCACCGCTACCGCGCCGTCCTCCCGTTACGCGTCACGCAGGACGACACGGCTCATCTTGTAACAGAGACAAGCAAGAACTACGAACGCTTCTAGCGGCACTCCACAGGCAATACTAAAACCTGCCCACGACGTACCGCCCTCACAAGTTGTGCTCCAAGTTTATCCCGCCCTCTCCAAAACAAAACAATTCCGGCACGCGGCTCAAGTCCGTCTAACGCTCAGCGCCGCGATCGGGACGCTCGGCCACACGGGCGGCTTCACGGCGCTCGCGCCCCTTGCACGCTAAAGCCACCGCAGCTTCCGCTGTAGGTTTTGGCGTTCGAGTGCACAGTCAGAGCCGAGGCCTATCCGAGAATCAAACCGAACTGCGGTACGCCTCACCGCTACGTACGGGGCCGGCTCTACACCGCGACGGAGCGCCGGAACAACCGACACCAAAAGCTGGCCGCACGAGCAACCACCGCACGCCTGTAAGGCGCTCGCAAGCCCGTGCGCGCTATCCTGCCTAAATTCCGTACCGCGACTTACGGACGCCCCGCGAGCGCGTGCCCGGTCCCGGCTCCCAGCGCAGAAAGACCCCTCGCCAGAGGTCCTCGTCCGTCCCCGCCGCGACGCGACCGAGACGAGGAGTCTCTCCAGAGAAACCCCCGGGGCGCGCCGACAGAGCCCTCGACTCCGCGGGCCCCGCGGCCGCACAGAGCGGGTCCTCCGGCCGCCTCGCCGGCTGAAACGGGGAAGGGAACGGGACGGCAGAGTCAGCAGCGCTGCTAAGCCGCATTCTTCACAGTATCACAGTATGTTTGGGACGGGAAGGGACCTCAAAAGATCATCCAGTCCAATCCCCCCATGGAGCAGGAACGCCCAGGTGAGGTCGCACAGGAGCATGTCCAGGCGGGTTTTGAATGTCTCCAGAGAAGGAGGCTCCACAAACCCCCTGGGCAGCCTGGGCCAGGCTCTGCCACCCTCACTGAGAAGAAGTTTCTTCTCAAATTTAAGCGGAACCTCTTGTGTTCCAGCTTGATCCCATTACCCCTTGTCCTATCGTTGTTTGCCACCGAGAAGAGCCTGGCTCCATCCTCATGGCACTCACCCTTTATATATTTATAAACATTGATAAGGTCCCCCCTTAGTCTCCTCTTCTCCAAACTAAAGAGACCCAGCTCCCTCAGCCTTTCCTCACACGGGAGATGCTCCACTCCCTTAATCATCTTCGTTGCCCTACGCTGGACCCTCTCCAGCAGTTCCCTGTCCTGCTGGAACTGAGGGGCCACAACTGGACACAATATTCCAGATGCGGTCTCACCAGGGCGGAGCAGAGGGGAAGGAGGACCTCTCTCCACCTACTAACCACCCCCCTTCTAATACACCCCAGGATGCCATTGGCCTTCCTGGCCACAAGGGCACAGGGCTGGCTCATGGTCATCCTGTTGTCCACCAGGACCCCCAGGTCCCTTTCCCCTACACTGCTCTCTAATATGTAATTTCCCAACCTATACTGGAACCTGGGGTTGTTCCTGCCCAGGTGCAGGACTCTACACTTGCCCTTGTCAAATTTCATCAGGTTACTCCCCGCCCAACTCTCCAGCCTGTCCAGGTCCCGCTGGATGGCAGCACAGCCTTCTGGCGTGTCAGCCACCCCTCCCAGCTTGGTGTCATCAGCAAACTTGCCGATAGTGCACTCTATTCCCTCGTCCAAATCGTTAATGAATATACTGAATAACATTGGCCCCAGCGCTGACCCCTGAGGCACTGCACTGGATACTGGCCTCCAGCTGGACTCTGCACCATTGACTACCGCTCTCTGGCTTCTCTCCTTAAGCCAGTTTGCAACCCACCTCACTGCTCTATTGTCTAGACGAAGCTGTTCCATTACTTTCCCAGGGACAGAGGTGAGGCTGACCGGTCTGTAATTACCCGGGTCCTCCTTCTTGCCCTTTTTGAAGACTGCAGTGACATTTGCTTTCCTCCAGTCCTCGGGCACCTCCCCCGTTTCCCAAGACTTGGCAAAGATGACGGAGAGCGGTCCAGCAGTGACTTCAGCCGGCTCCCTCAGCACCCGCGGGTGCATCCCGTCCGGACCCGTGGATTTATGGATGTCCAGACTATTTAACTGCTCCCTAACCCAGTCCTCATCGACTAAAGCAAACTCCTCCACTGACCTGGCTTCATCCGGGGTCTCAGGGGTACAGGGCTCCCCAGGACGGCCTCCGGCAGAGTAGACAGAGACAAAGAAGGCATTCAGGAATTCTGCCTCCTCTGTATCTTCTGCCACCAGGGCACCCACCCCGTTCATCAGTGGGCCTACATTGCCTCTGGTGTTAGTTTTATCTGCTATGGATTTGAAAAAGTTCTTTTTGCTGTCCTTGACCCCTCTCGCCAGCTGTAATTCTAGGGGGCCTTGGCTATCCTAGCTGCCTTCCTGCATCCTCTAACAGCAGCCTTATATTCCTCCCAAGTGGCCAGCCCCTGCCTCCATGACCTGCAAACTCTCCTCTTCTGCTTGAGCACACCCAACAGGTCCCTGTTCAACCACACAGGCCTCCTGGCTCCCTTCCTTGACTCCCTTCGTGTGGGGATGCTCTGATCCTGAGCGTGGAAGAAGCAATCTCTGAATGCAACCCAGCTATCTTGGGCCCCTTTTCCTTCAAGCAGTCTTGCCCATGGGATTTCCCCCAGCAATTGCTTGAAAAGGCCAAAGTTAGCCCTGCTAAAGTCCAGGGCTGCAATTCTACTTGCTGTTCTGTTCCTGCCACCCAAGATGCTGAACTCCACCTTCTCGTGGTCACTGCAGCCCAGGCAGCCCTCAACCTTTCCTGCTTCGACCAGACCCTCCTTGCTAGCGAGGATGAGATCCAGCAGTGCACCTCTCCCAGTCGGCTCCTCCACCACCTGCATGAGGCGGTTCTCACCGATGCACGGCAGGAACCTCCTGGACTGTGGCTGGCTGGCTGAACGGTCCTTCCAGCAAACACCAGGGAACTTAAAATCCCCCACAACAACCAGGGCCTGTGACCGTGAGGCCGCTCTCAGCTGCCCATAGAAGGCCTCATCAGCTTCCTCAGCCTGATCTGGTGGCCTGTAACAGACGCCCACAGCAGTGTCACCCCTGCCAGCCTGCCCCTTGATCCTGACCCATACACTCTCAACTCGCTCCTCATCCGCTCCCGGGCAGAATTTAGTACACTGTAGCTGCTCTCTCACATAGAGAGCAACTCCACCACCACGCCTGGCTGGCCTGCCTTTACTTCATTTGATGAGGTTAGTTGTAATCGTTTAGTTTCTCGCTGACAACACGTCTCTTAATTATTAGTTAAATACAAACTAAGCTCTCAGCTCCTAAACAACGTGTTACTTAACCTTCCGTCTCCCTCTTGTCGTGCAGAAGGAGCTAAAAGGTGAAAAACGTCCCCTCACCGCGCAGGCGGTCAGAAAGCATTTCCCTCACGTCAACCGGTTCCTGAGGGCCGCATCTTGTAGAACTTCACCGCAGCGTACGCTAACTCGGCAGCTTCTCTTCAAAAGCGGGAAGAGAAAACAGGGACAGGCACCTGAAAAAACAAGGCAGAGAACAGAGCAGCTGGGAACACCGTGTCATTCGCACGTGCACGTCCCACAAGCCCCCGAGCGTGGGGGGGCTCCCCGAGGAAAACAAAGCGGGGGCAGCGCCCCAAACAGCCGCAGCCCCGGCCCGCAGGCCGGCAGCCGCCCCCCGGCACGGCAACGCTTCCGGCCGACCCGAGAAGGGAGCCGTTCGTGCCGGCCGGTATCGACACCCCCCTTTTCCAGGCAGCTCGGAGAACTCCCTTTGCCAGCGTCGTCCTGGTACGTTTCCCTCGTCCGGCTGCTCTTGTCTGTACCCCGTGTGCACCATCAAGATGGTTTTCTAGGCACGTTTCCCATTGCCTCGTTCGCACAGGGCTTCTAAATTCGCTCTTACCTGTTCGTCCGATCTCGACAGAGCGCTTCAGCTCCTCGCGCCGCGAGGCGCCGCTGCTCTCCCGTCGCCGGTGACGGCTCCTTTGGACCCTAATTCTGATCGGGCTATTAATCTCCTATTAATTGCTTATCCTCTTTGTTACAGTTCCCTGACGTTGGCTGGAGGACACGGCCACCTGGGCTCAGAGACGCGGCTTCCGTACCGGTCTCTGTCCTTTCGGTGGCTGGTTTTACAGCGGCGCCTGCCAATTTATTGCCAGTTTCCTGAGCAGCGTTTCCCTTCTGAGGCCCGTTGCAACGCGTGACGGCAACTCTCCTAGCAACAGCACAGCTTCCAGCAACCGGAGCATCACGTTTAATCTGCCTCCCTTGTGCCGTTAATACACTTTATTCTTTTCAAATGGCTTCAAGGGCCCGCACCCTTCAAGAAACCTGCTTAGAATCAGTGCAGCTACTAATCTTCTTCTCTTTGCGTAACTCTACAGCTCACGCAAGAGCAATTGCTTCAGCTTTCTGGGCAGAAGTCCCTGGAGGTAAAGCTATAGCTTCCCTTACCTGCTGGGCGGTCGGCACCGCACGCCCGGCTTCACGTACCCCTCGCTTTACGCAAAGCTGCTCCCATCGCTGACCCGGGAGGCTTCGGCATCCTCCAGCGGCCGGTCCCTTCAATCCGCTTCTGCTGTTGCCGAGCAACCGTGGGCCACCGACTGCCAGACGGATCCACTGAGGAAAGAAGCCGCGCCGACAACGTTAGCAGGAGCAATATTTACATCATTAAACGTTTAAGGAGGCACCGAGGGAGGGATGTCGTTCGCACACCAATGGGGACCTGACCCCCGTCGGGGGGGACGGACACCGGCACGCGCAGACCCGACCGCGAACCCCCGCGGCTCGATCGGCGTCTCTGCCCCCCCCCTTGCCGGGCGCTGCAGTACCCGAGTTTCGCCACAGGGCGGCAGCACCGAGGCGCGCCGCGGCACCGCGTTGGGGCGGCCGGGTGCAGTACCGCGCTTTGCCCACAGGACGGCGCCACTGAGACCCGCCGCGGCAGCCCCGGGCGAGCGCTCGTGCCGCGTTTCGCGGGAATCCCGCCAAAAAAACCCCAAAAAACAAACGCGACCAAACAAAAAAGCGCACAGAGAGAGCCGCGGCGCGAAAGCCGCGCCCGCAGGACACGGAACCCGCCGGGGCTCGCCCCGAGCTCCCGCCGAAGCGGCGCCCCGCTCGCCACGCCACCCAGCCCGCCCGCAACCGCGCCTTAGCTCTGCTTGTAACCGTCCCCGCGACCGACGGGGGCTGCGCCGCTCCCGGAGGGGCTGCCGCACCGGGCACGGGCGCTGCGCCGGAGGGAGACGCGGCTCCGGACCGCACGCCTCCCAGCAGCTTCGCCAGCGCGGCCGTAAGGGCGGGGGGGGGGCGGGGGGGGAACCGGAACCGAACGCCTCCGCGCCGCGCCGCGCCGGCCCCTCCCGCTCCCCCCGTTCCAACGGCACGGTCACCCTCGCCGCTGCCGCACTCACCTGCCGCCTCTTTCGCCGCTCCGTTCCCCTCGCGCTCCCCCGCCGTCCCGCCGGGCTCCGCGGGCACCGACAGCCGCCGCGCCCCGGACACGCGCGCAGCGGGAGGTCCCCGGCTGTCCCCTCCTTCCCCTCCGCCCTTCTGCCGCCTCCGAGAAACCTCACGAAGGGCGGCCCTGAGCCGCCCGCCTCCCGATACCCGGGAGCCGGCCGCAGCGAGCGCTCCGCAGCCGCCCCGACCCCCGTTCCCGTTCGCTCCCGGTCTCCCCCCCCCGGCCCCGGCACCGAGACACCGCGGACCTATCAGCGCTAGCGGTTTGGGCATGCGCACTAGGGAGACTGCAGCACCCGCCCCTTGCCGCATCCCGGTTCGCTCCCCGGGACACGTCAATCATCTCCCTCTCCGCCTATCAGCGCTCGCGACTGGGGCATGCGCAGTAGGGACACCGCAACGCCCGCCTCTTCCGCACCATCATTGGCTGCGGGCGGCACGCAGTACCCAGCCCTCGACGCCCGCCCCTCCGGCAATCTGATAGGCAGACAGCATGAATTTGCCTGTCAGCTGAAGCTTCATATTAGCTGCCTTTTCCTGGAGAACCAGACACATACATGTTTTGATAAACACTGCAATGGAATGCTTACTTGTTGATAAGGACAGATTCACATCTTGCAAGAGGAGCAACAAGAAACAGGTGACCAACAAACTGACCAACTGTGTATAACATCCCCTTCACATGAATACTTCATATAGAAGTGGCAGATCATGAGGATCTTGTCCTCTTTGCCCCTTTTCGTCCCTTCTGCTTATGGTGACATTAGGAGAGGACCTTGCTAGTCGTCCCTGCAAACTGAGGCCTACTGAGAGACTGAATCCAGCTCCGGTTGGCTGCAGAGTCCAGTCCAGGACTTCAGGTGCTGGCTCTGCAGTTGCTGAGACTTTCAGGATTGGTTTTGTATTATTTTCTCTACTCTTAATATAGCATTAGTAAAACATTGTCAGTTTTTCCAACTCTCTTCTCTCTGTCCTTCTTTCCCTCCGGATCGCCTGTCCTGAGTGGGAAGTGGGGAGAGGGAGGGGCAAAAGGGGGAAGTGGGGGGGAGACGGGGTTAACAATACATCTGCCAGGGTTTTACTGTCACCCCGCAATCTAAACCCTCGACAGGGGCCAACAGATGGGGGTCCTGAGAGGAGACAAGAGGGGAAAATGAGGCCTCTGGGGTGTGTCAAGAGCAACTGGGGAAGTTTTGAGGGGAAGAGAGAAAAGAGGGGAATTTAACGGGGCAAAAGGTCAAACAGGCACCGTGATGCCACCAACGAGCCTGCAGGGACCCAAAGGCAGGCAGGGCAATCGCAGAGGAACTGGGAGGAAACGGGTTTTTTGAAGGAACAAGGTGGCGAGTAAGCTTGTGAGGGGTCCAGAGGCAAAGGGATGTGTCCCGAGGAGAACAAATAGAGAGGTTCTTACTCTGAGAAGCTGTCCTTGACTTTGTTCCACCAGCAGCCGTCCTGCGGTCTCGGCACAGCCTGGGGATCCCTGACCCGCACCACCACAACCTTTAACAGCACATCGGGCTGCTCTAGAACCGCAATGACAAACAGCAAGTACTTCTCTAGGACAGCTTTGATGTGGGATTGTTCTGTTTTCTCTGCAACGGACAGGGAGAAATTTCTCCTCCCCACAGTACCACTAAACACCCCACCCATGATTGTTCAGGCATTTTGGGGCTGAAAGCCCCCATCTCTCACCGGCCTGCTCCTCCAGTAACGTCATCGTCACCCCCCGAGTCCCCCCATTTATTCACTCAAAAAAAAAAGGTAGAAAAGGAAAACAGCCCCAGCGGGCAGCACATTACTTTAAAACGCCATTTACCTATGTACATACCAGAGCGCCCAAACATGGGGGGGCAGCGCCCCGAACAGCCGCAGCCACGTCCCACAGGCCGGCAGCCGCCCCCCGGCACGCTGGGGACGGAGGACGGAGCCGCGTCTCCCGCTCCGGCGCTGCTCCCCCCACCCGGGCTGGGGGGTCTGCTGAGCACGGGGCGGTCACAGCTCCCCCTCTGAAACACAGGAATTCCACATTAGAGTTCCGCGTTGGGGCGGCCGGGTGCAGCACCGCGCTGTGCCCGCAGCCTTTCCTTCCTTGTCCCATTTATACAACGGCCTCGGCTCCTCAGATTCCGCCAGGGCTGCTCTCCTCGCATTACCACCAGGTGGTTCCCCAATCCCTTTCCCGCAAGCTAAAATACCCCCTAACGGGCTCTTTTGCAGAGCACCGCTACCGCGCCGTCCTCCCGTTACGCGTCACGCAGGACGACACGGCTCATCTTGTAACAGAGACAAGCAAGAACTACGAACGCTTCTAGCGGCACTCCACAGGCAATACTAAAACCTGCCCACGACGTACCGCCCTCACAAGTTGTGCTCCAGGTTTATCCCGCCCTCTCCAAAACAAAACAATTCCGGCACGCGGCTCAAGTCCGTCTAACGCTCAGCGCCGCGATCGGGACGCTCGGCCACACGGGCGGCTTCACGGCACTTGCGCCCCTTGCACGCTAAAGCCACCGCAGCTTCCGCTGTAGGTTTTGGCGTTCGAGTGCACAGTCAGAGCCGAGGCCTATCCGAGAATCAAACCGAACTGCGGTACGCCTCACCGCTACGTACGGGGCCGGCTCTACACCGCGACGGAGCGCCGGAACAACCGACACCAAAAGCTGGCCGCACGAGCAACCACCGCACGCCTGTAAGGCGCTCGCAAGCCCGTGCGCGCTATCCTGCCTAAATTCCGTACCGCGACTTACGGACGCCCCGCGAGCGCGTGCCCGGTCCCGGCTCCCAGCGCAGAAAGACCCCTCGCCAGAGGTCCTCGTCCGTCCCCGCCGCGACGCGACCGAGACGAGGAGTCTCTCCAGAGAAACCCCCGGGGCGCGCCGACAGAGCCCTCGACTCCGCGGGCCCCGCGGCCGCACAGAGCGGGTCCTCCGGCCGCCTCGCCGGCTGAAACGGGGAAGGGAACGGGACGGCAGAGTCAGCAGCGCTGCTAAGCCGCACTCTTCACAGTATCACAGTATGTTTGGGACGGGAAGGGACCTCAAAAGATCATCCAGTCCAATCCCCCCATGGAGCAGGAACGCCCAGGTGAGGTCGCACAGGAGCATGTCCAGGCGGGTTTTGAATGTCTCCAGAGAAGGAGGCTCCACAACCTCCCTGGGCAGCCTGGGCCAGGCTCTGCCACCCTCACTGAGAAGAAGTTTCTTCTCAAATTTAAGCGGAACCTCTTGTGTTCCAGCTTGATCCCATTACCCCTTGTCCTATCGTTGTTTGCCACCGAGAAGAGCCTGGCTCCATCCTCATGGCACTCACCCTTTATGTATTTATAAACATTGATAAGGTCCCCCCTTAGTCTCCTCTTCTCCAAACTAAAGAGACCCAGCTCCCTCAGCCTTTCCTCACACGGGAGATGCTCCACTCCCTTAATCATCTTGGTTGCCCTACGCTGGACCCTCTCCAGCAGTTCCCTGTCCTGCTGGAACTGAGGGGCCACAACTGGACACAATATTCCAGATGCGGTCTCACCAGGGCGGAGCAGAGGGGAAGGAGGACCTCTCTCCACCTACTAACCACCCCCCTTCTAATACACCCCAGGATGCCATTGGCCTTCCTGGCCACAAGGGCACAGGGCTGGCTCATGGTCATCCTGTTGTCCACCAGGACCCCCAGGTCCCTTTCCCCTACACTGCTCTCTAATATGTAATTTCCCAACCTATACTGGAACCTGGGGTTGTTCCTGCCCAGGTGCAGGACTCTACACTTGCCCTTGTCAAATTTCATCAGGTTACTCCCCGCCCAACTCTCCAGCCTGTCCAGGTCCCGCTGGATGGCAGCACAGCCTTCTGGCGTGTCAGCCACCCCTCCCAGCTTGGTGTCATCAGCAAACTTGCCGATAGTGCACTCTATTCCCTCGTCCAAATCGTTAATGAATATACTGAATAACATTGGCCCCAGCGCTGACCCCTGAGGCACTGCACTGGATACTGGCCTCCAGCTGGACTCCGCACCATTGACTACCGCTCTCTGGCTTCTCTCCTTAAGCCAGTTTGCAACCCACCTCACTGCTCTATTGTCCAGACGAAGCTGTTCCATTACTTTCCCAGGGACAGAGGTGAGGCTGACCGGTCTGTAATTACCCGGGTCCTCCTTCTTGCCCTTTTTGAAGACTGCAGTGACATTTGCTTTCCTCCAGTCCTCGGGCACCTCCCCCGTTTCCCAAGACTTGGCAAAGATGACGGAGAGCGGTCCAGCAGTGACTTCAGCCGGCTCCCTCAGCACCCGCGGGTGCATCCCGTCCGGACCCGTGGATTTATGGATGTCCAGACTATTTAACTGCTCCCTAACCCAGTCCTCATCGACTAAAGCAAACTCCTCCACTGACCTGGCTTCATCCGGGGTCTCAGGGGTACAGGGCTCCCCAGGACGGCCTCCGGCAGAGTAGACAGAGACAAAGAAGGCATTCAGGAATTCTGCCTCCTCTGTATCTTCTGCCACCAGGGCACCCACCCCGTTCATCAGTGGGCCTACATTGCCTCTGGTGTTAGTTTTATCTGCTATGGATTTGAAAAAGTTCTTTTTGCTGTCCTTGACCCCTCTCGCCAGCTGTAATTCTAGGGGGCCTTGGCTATCCTAGCTGCCTTCCTGCATCCTCTAACAGCAGCCTTATATTCCTCCCAAGTGGCCAGCCCCTGCCTCCATGACCTGCAAACTCTCCTCTTCTGCTTGAGCACACCCAACAGGTCCCTGTTCAACCACGCAGGCCTCCTGGCTCCCTTCCTTGACTCCCTTCGTGTGGGGATGCTCTGATCCTGAGCGTGGAAGAAGCAATCTCTGAATGCAACCCAGCTATCTTGGGCCCCTTTTCCTTCAAGCAGTCTTGCCCGTGGGATTTCCCCCAGCAATTGCTTGAAAAGGCCAAAGTTAGCCCTGCTAAAGTCCAGGGTTGCAATTCTACTTGCTATTCTGTTCCTGCCACCCAAGATGCTGAACTCCACCTTCTCGTGGTCACTGCAGCCCAGGCAGCCCTCAACCTTTCCTGCTTCGACCAGACCCTCCTTGCTAGCGAGGATGAGATCCAGCAGTGCACCTCTCCCAGTCGGCTCCTCCACCACCTGCATGAGGCGGTTCTCACCGATGCACGGCAGGAACCTCCTGGACTGTGGCTGGCTGGCTGAACGGTCCCTCCAGCAAACACCAGGGAACTTAAAATCCCCCACAACAACAGGGCCTGTGACCGTGAGGCCGCTCTCAGCTGCCCATAGAAGGCCTCATCAGCTTCCTCAGCCTGATCTGGTGGCCTGTAACAGACGCCCACAGCAGTGTCACCCCTGCCAGCCTGCCCCTTGATCCTGACCCATACACTCTCAACTCGCTCCTCATCCGCTCCCGGGCAGAATTTAGTACACTGTAGCTGCTCTCTCACATAGAGAGCAACTCCACCACCACGCCTGGCTGGCCTGCCTTTACTTCATTTGATGAGGTTAGTTGTAATCGTTTAGTTTCTCGCTGACAACACGTCTCTTAATTATTAGTTAAATACAAACTAAGCTCTCAGCTCCTAAACAACGTGTTACTTAACCTTCCGTCTCCCTCTTGTCGTGCAGAAGGAGCTAAAAGGTGAAAAACGTCCCCTCACCGCGCAGGCGGTCAGAAAGCATTTCCCTCACGTCAACCGGTTCCTGAGGGCCGCATCTTGTAGAACTTCACCGCAGCGTACGCTAACTCGGCAGCTTCTCTTCAAAAGCGGGAAGAGAAAACAGGGACAGGCACCTGAAAAAACAAAGCAGAGAACAGAGCAGCTGGGAACACCGTGTCATTCGCACGTGCACGTCCCACAAGCCCCCGAACGTGGGGGGGCTCCCCGAGGAAAACAAAGCGGGGGCAGCGCCCCAAACAGCCGCAGCCCCGGCCCGCAGGCCGGCAGCCGCCCCCCGGCACGGCAACGCTTCCGGCCGACCCGAGAAGGGAGCCGTTCGTGCCGGCCGGTATCGACACCCCCCTTTTCCAGGCAGCTCGGAGAACTCCCTTTGCCAGCGTCGTCCTGGTACGTTTCCCTCGTCCGGCTGCTCTTGTCTGTACCCCGTGTGCACCATCAAGATGGTTTTCTAGGCACGTTTCCCATTGCCTCGTTCGCACAGGGCTTCTAAATTCGCTCTTACCTGTTCGTCCGATCTCGACAGAGCGCTTCAGCTCCTCGCGCCGCGAGGCGCCGCTGCTCTCCCGTCGCCGGTGACGGCTCCTTTGGACCCTAATTCTGATCGGGCTATTAATCTCCTATTAATTGCTTATCCTCTTTGTTACAGTTTCCTGACGTTGGCTGGAGGACACGGCCACCTGGGCTCAGAGACGCGGCTTCTGTACCGGTCTCTGTCCTTTCGGCGGCTGGTTTTACAGCGGCGCCTGCCAATTTATGGCCAGTTTCCTGAGCAGCGTTTCCCTTCTGAGGCCCGTTGCAACGCGTGACGGCAACTCTCCTAGCAACAGCACAGCTTCCAGCAACCGGAGCATCACGTTTAATCTGCCTCCCTTGTGCCGTTAATACACTTTATTCTTTTCAAACGGCTTCAAGGGCCCGCACCCTTCAAGAAACCTGCTTAGAATCAGTGCAGCTACTAATCTTCTTCTCTTTGCGTAACTCTACAGCTCACGCAAGAGCAATTGCTTCAGCTTTCTGGGCAGAAGTCCCTGGAGGTAAAGCTATAGCTTCCCTTACCTGCTGGGCGGTCGGCACCGCACGCCCGGCTTCACGTACCCCTCGCTTTACGCAAAGCTGCTCCCATCGCTGACCCGGGAGGCTTCGGCATCCTCCAGCGGCCGGTCCCTTCAATCCGCTTCTGCTGTTGCCGAGCAACCGTGGGCCACCGACTGCCAGACGGATCCACTGAGGAAAGAAGCCGCGCCGACAACGTTAGCAGGAGCAATATTTACGTCATTAAACGTTTAAGGAGGCACCGAGGGAGGGATGTTGTTTTCACACAAATGGGGACCTGACCCCCGTCGGGGGGGACGGACACCGGCACGCACAGACCCGACCGCGAACCCCCGCGGCTCGATCGGCGTCTCTGCCCCCCCCCCCTTGCCGTGCACTGCAGTACCCGAGTTTCGCCACAGGGCGGCAGCACCGAGGCGCGCCGGCGGCACCGCGTTGGGGCGGCCGGGTGCAGTACCGCGCTTTGCCCACAGGACGGCGCCACTGAGACCCGCCGCGGCAGCCCCGGGCGAGCGCTCGTGCCGCGTTTCGCGGGAATCCCGCCAAAAAAAACCCAAAAAACAAACGCGACCAAACAAAAAAGCGCACAGAGAGAGCCGCGGCGCGAAAGCCGCGCCCGCAGGACACGGAACCCGCCGGGGCTCGCCCCGAGCTCCCGCCGAAGCGGCGCCCCGCTCGCCACGCCACCCAGCCCGCCCGCAACCGCGCCTTAGCTCTGCTTGTAACCGTCCCCGCGACCGACGGGGGCTGCGCCGCTCCCGGAGGGGCTGCCGCACCGGGCACGGGCGCTGCGCCGGAGGGAGACGCGGCTCCGGACCGCACGCCTCCCAGCAGCTTCGCCAGCGCGGCCGTAAGGGCGGGGGGGGGGAACCGGAACCGAACGCCTCCGCGCCGCGCCGGCCCCTCCCGCTCCCCCCGTTCCAACGGCACGGTCACCCTCGCCGCTGCCGCACTCACCTGCCGCCTCTTTCGCCGCTCCGTTCCCCTCGCGCTCCCCCGCCGTCCCGCCGGGCTCCGCGGGCACCGACAGCCGCCGCACCCCGGACACGCGCGCAGCGGGAGGTCCCCGGCTGTCCCCTCCTTCCCCCCCGCCCTTCTGCCGCCTCCGGGAAACCTCACGAAGGGCGGCCCTGAGCCGCCCGCCTCCCGATACCCGGGAGCCGGCCGCAGCGAGCGCTCCGCAGCCGCCCCGACCCCCGTTCCCGTTCGCTCCCGGTCTCCCCCCCCGGCCCCGGCACCGAGACACCGCGGACCTATCAGCGCTCGCGGTTTGGGCATGCGCACTAGGGAGACTGCAGCACCCGCCCCTTGCCGCATCCCGGTTCGCTCCCCGGGACACGTCAATCATCTCCCTCTCCGCCTATCAGCGCTCGCGACTGGGGCATGGGCAGTAGGGACACCGCAACGCCCGCCTCTTCCGCACCATCATTGGCTGCGGGCGGCACGCAGTACCCAGCCCTCGACGCCCGCCCCTCCGGCAATCTGATAGGCAGACAGCATGAATTTGCCTGTCAGCTGAAGCTTCATATTAGCTGCCTTTTCCTGGAGAACCAGACACATACATGTTTTGATAAACACTGCAATGGAATGCTTACTTGTTGATAAGGACAGATTCACATCTTGCAAGAGGAGCAACAAGAAACAGGTGACCAACAAACTGACCAACTGTGTATAACATCCCCTTCACATGAATACTTCATATAGAAGTGGCAGATCATGAGGATCTTGTCCTCTTTGCCCCTTTTCGTCCCTTCTGCTTATGGTGACATTAGGAGAGGACCTTGCTAGTCGTCCCTGCAAACTGAGGCCTACTGAGAGACTGAATCCAGCTCCGGTTGGCTGCAGAGTCCAGTCCAGGACTTCAGGTGCCGGCTCTGCAGTTGCTGAGACTTTCAGGATTGGTTTTGTATTATTTTCTCTACCCTTAATATAGCATTAGTAAAACATTGTCAGTTTTTCCAACTCTCTTCTCTCTGTCCTTCTTTCCCTCCGGATCGCCTGTCCTGAGTGGGAAGCGGGGAGAGGGAGGGGCAAAAGGGGGAAGTGGGGGGGAGACGGGGTTAACAATACATCTGCCAGGGTTTTACTGTCACCCCGCAATCTAAACCCTCGGCAGGGGCCAACAGATGGGGGTCCTGAGAGGAGACAAGAGGGGAAAATGAGGCCTCTGGGGTGTGTCAAGAGCAACTGGGGAAGTTTTGAGGGGAAGAGAGAAAAGAGGGGAATTTAACGGGGCAAAAGGTCAAACAGGCACCGTGATGCCACCAACGAGCCTGCAGGGACCCAAAGGCAGGCAGGGTAATCGCAGAGGAACGGGGAGGAAACGGGTTTCTGAGGGAACAAGGTGGCGAGTGAGCTTGTGAGGGGTCCAGAGGCAAAGGGATGTGTCCCGAGGAGAACAAATAGAGAGGTTCTTACTCTGAGAAGCTGTCCCGGACTTTGTTCCACCAGCAGCCGTCCTGCGGTCTCGGCACAGCCTGGGGATCCCTGACCCGCACCACCACAACCTTTAACAGCACATCGGGCTGCTCTAGAACCGCAATGACAAACAGCAAGTACTTCTCTAGGACAGCTTTGATGTGGGATTGTTCTGTTTTCTCTGCAACGGACAGGGAGAAATTTCTCCTCCCCACAGTACCACTAAACACCCCACCCATGACTGTTCAGGCGTTTTGGGGCTGAAAGCCCCCATCTCTCACCGGCCTGCTCCTCCAGTAACGTCATCGTCACCCCCCGAGTCCCCCCATTTATTCACTCAAAAAAAAAAAGGTAGAAAAGGAAAACAGCCCCAGCGGTCAGCACATTACTTTAAAACGCCATTTACCTATGTACATACCAGAGCGCCCAAACATGGGGGGGCAGCGCCCCGAACAGCCGCAGCCACGTCCCACAGGCCGGCAGCCGCCCCCCGGCACGCTGGGGACGGAGGACGGAGCCGCGTCTCCCGCTCCGGCGCTGCTCCCCCCACCCGGGCTGGGGGGTCTGCTGAGCACGGGGCGGTCACAGCTCCCCCTCTGAAACACAGGAATTCCACATTAGAGTTCCGCGTTGGGGCGGCCGGGTGCAGCACCGCGCTGTGCCCGCAGCCTTTCCTTCCTTGTCCAATTTATACAACGGCCTCGGCTCCTCAGATTCCGCCAGGGCTGCTCTCCTCGCATTCCCACCAGGTGGTTCCCCAATCCCTTTCCCGCGAGCTAAAATACCCCCCAACGGGCTCTTGTGCAGAGCACCGCTACCGCGCCGTCCTCCCGTTACGCGTCACGCAGGACGACACGGCTCATCTTGTAACAGAGACAAGCAAGAACTACGAACGCTTCTAGCGGCACTCCACAGGCAATACTAAAACCTGCCCACGACGTACCGCCCTCACAAGTTGTGCTCCAGGTTTATCCCGCCCTCTCCAAAACAAAACAATTCCGGCACGCGGCTCAAGTCCGTCTAACGCTCAGCGCCGCGATCGGGACGCTCGGCCACACGGGCGGCTTCACGGCGCTCGCGCCCCTTGCACGCTAAAGCCACCGCAGCTTCCGCTGTAGGTTTTGGCGTTCGAGTGCACAGTCAGAGCCGAGGCCTATCCGAGAATCAAACCGAACTGCGGTACGCCTCACCGCTACGTACGGGGCCGGCTCTACACCGCGACGGAGCGCCGGAACAACCGACACCAAAAGCTGGCCGCACGAGCAACCACCGCACGCCTGTAAGGCGCTCGCAAGCCCGTGCGCGCTATCCTGCCTAAATTCCGTGCCGCGACTTACGGACGCCCCGCGAGCGCGTGCCCGGTCCCGGCTCCCAGCGCAGAAAGACCCCTCGCCAGAGGTCCTCGTCCGTCCCCGCCGCGACGCGACCGAGACGAGGAGTCTCTCCAGAGAAACCCCCGGGGCGCGCCGACAGAGCCCTCGACTCCGCGGGCCCCGCGGCCGCACAGAGCGGGTCCTCCGGCCGCCTCGCCGGCTGAAACGGGGAAGGGAACGGGACGGCAGAGTCAGCAGCGCTGCTAAGCCGCATTCTTCACAGTATCACAGTATGTTTGGGACGGGAAGGGACCTCAAAAGATCATCCAGTCCAATCCCCCCATGGAGCAGGAACGCCCAGGTGAGGTCGCACAGGAGCATGTCCAGGCGGGTTTTGAATGTCTCCAGAGAAGGAGGCTCCACAAACCCCCTGGGCAGCCTGGGCCAGGCTCTGCCACCCTCACTGAGAAGAAGTTTCTTCTCAAATTTAAGCGGAACCTCTTGTGTTCCAGCTTGATCCCATTACCCCTTGTCCTATCGTTGTTTGCCACCGAGAAGAGCCTGGCTCCATCCTCATGGCACTCACCCTTTATATATTTATAAACATTGATAAGGTCCCCCCTTAGTCTCCTCTTCTCCAAACTAAAGAGACCCAGCTCCCTCAGCCTTTCCTCACACGGGAGATGCTCCACTCCCTTAATCATCTTCGTTGCCCTACGCTGGACCCTCTCCAGCAGTTCCCTGTCCTGCTGGAACTGAGGGGCCACAACTGGACACAATATTCCAGATGCGGTCTCACCAGGGCGGAGCAGAGGGGAAGGAGGACCTCTCTCCACCTACTAACCACCCCCCTTCTAATACACCCCAGGATGCCATTGGCCTTCCTGGCCACAAGGGCACAGGGCTGGCTCATGGTCATCCTGTTGTCCACCAGGACCCCCAGGTCCCTTTCCCCTACACTGCTCTCTAACATGTAATTTCCCAACCTATACTGGAACCTGGGGTTGTTCCTGCCCAGGTGCAGGACTCTACACTTGCCCTTGTCAAATTTCATCAGGTTATTCCCCGCCCAACTCTCCAGCCTGTCCAGGTCCCGCTGGATGGCAGCACAGCCTTCTGGCGTGTCAGCCACCCCTCCCAGCTTGGTGTCATCAGCAAACTTGCCGATAGTGCACTCTATTCCCTCGTCCAAATCGTTAATGAATATACTGAATAACATTGGCCCCAGCGCTGACCCCTGAGGCACTGCACTGGATACTGGCCTCCAGCTGGACTCCGCACCATTGACTACCGCTCTCTGGCTTCTCTCCTTAAGCCAGTTTGCAACCCACCTCGCTGCTCTGTTGTCTAGACGAAGCTGTTCCATTACTTTCCCAGGGACAGAGGTGAGGCTGACCGGTCTGTAATTACCCGGGTCCTCCTTCTTGCCCTTTTTGAAGACTGCAGTGACATTTGCTTTCCTCCAGTCCTCGGGCACCTCCCCCGTTTCCCAAGACTTGGCAAAGATGACGGAGAGCGGTCCAGCAGTGACTTCAGCCGGCTCCCTCAGCACCCGCGGGTGCATCCCGTCCGGACCCGTGGATTTATGGATGTCCAGACTATTTAACTGCTCCCTAACCCAGTCCTCATCGACTAAAGCAAACTCCTCCACTGACCTGGCTTCATCCGGGGTCTCAGGGGTACAGGGCTCCCCAGGACGGCCTCCGGCAGAGTAGACAGAGACAAAGAAGGCATTCAGGAATTCTGCCTCCTCTGTATCTTCTGCCACCAGGGCACCCACCCCGTTCATCAGTGGGCCTACATTGCCTCTGGTGTTAGTTTTATCTGCTATGGATTTGAAAAAGTTCTTTTTGCTGTCCTTGACCCCTCTCGCCAGCTGTAATTCTAGGGGGCCTTGGCTATCCTAGCTGCCTTCCTGCATCCTCTAACAGCAGCCTTATATTCCTCCCAAGTGGCCAGCCCCTGCCTCCATGACCTGCAAACTCTCCTCTTCTGCTTGAGCACACCCAACAGGTCCCTGTTCAACCACACAGGCCTCCTGGCTCCCTTCCTCGACTCCCTTCGTGTGGGGATGCTCTGATCCTGAGCGTGGAAGAAGCAATCTCTGAATGCAACCCAGCTATCTTGGGCCCCTTTTCCTTCAAGCAGTCTTGCCCGTGGGATTTCCCCCAGCAATTGCTTGAAAAGGCCAAAGTTAGCCCTGCTAAAGTCCAGGGCTGCAATTCTACTTGCTGTTCTGTTCCTGCCACCCAAGATGCTGAACTCCACCTTCTCGTGGTCACTGCAGCCCAGGCAGCCCTCAACCTTTCCTGCTTCGACCAGACCCTCCTTGCTAGCGAGGATGAGATCCAGCAGTGCACCTCTCCCAGTCGGCTCCTCCACCACCTGCATGAGGCGGTTCTCACCGATGCACGGCAGGAACCTCCTGGACTGTGGCTGGCTGGCTGAACGGTCGTTCCAGCAAACACCAGGGAACTTAAAATCCCCCACAACAACCAGGGCCTGTGACCGTGAGGCCGCTCTCAGCTGCCCATAGAAGGCCTCATCAACTTCCTCAGCCTGATCTGGTGGCCTGTAACAGACGCCCACAGCAGTGTCACCCCTGCCAGCCTGCCCCTTGATCCTGACCCATACACTCTCAACTCGCTCCTCATCCGCTCCTGGGCAGAATTTAGTACACTGTAGCTGCTCTCTCACATAGAGAGCAACTCCACCACCACGCCTGGCTGGCCTGTCTTTACTTCATTTGATGAGGTTAGTTGTAATCGTTTAGTTTCTCGCTGACAACACGTCTCTTAATTATTAGTTAAATACAAACTAAGCTCTCAGCTCCTAAACAACGTGTTACTTAACCTTCCGTCTCCCTCTTGTCGTGCAGAAGGAGCTAAAAGGTGAAAAACGTCCCCTCACCGCGCAGGCGGTCAGAAAGCATTTCCCTCACGTCAACCGGTTCCTGAGGGCCGCATCTTGTAGAACTTCACCGCAGCGTACGCTGACTCGGCAGCTTCTCTTCAAAAGCGGGAAGAGAAAACAGGGACAGGCACCTGAAAAAACAAGGCAGAGAACAGAGCAGCTGGGAACACCGTGTCATTCGCACGTGCACGTCCCACAAGCCCCCGAACGTGGGGGGGCTCCCCGAGGAAAACAAAGCGGGGGCAGCGCCCCAAACAGCCGCAGCCCCGGCCCGCAGGCCGGCAGCCGCCCCCCGGCACGGCAACGCTTCCGGCCGACCCGAGAAGGGAGCCGTTCGTGCCGGCCGGTATCGACACCCCCCTTTTCCAGGCAGCTCGGAGAACTCCCTTTGCCAGCGTCGTCCTGGTACGTTTCCCTCGTCCGGCTGCTCTTGTCTGTACCCCGTGTGCACCATCAAGATGGTTTTCTAGGCACGTTTCCCATTGCCTCGTTCGCACAGGGCTTCTAAATTCGCTCTTACCTGTTCGTCCGATCTCGACAGAGCGCTTCAGCTCCTCGCGCCGCGAGGCGCCGCTGCTCTCCCGTCGCCGGTGACGGCTCCTTTGGACCCTAATTCTGATCGGGCTATTAATCTCCTATTAATTGCTTATCCTCTTTGTTACAGTTTCCTGACGTTGGCTGGAGGACACGGCCACCTGGGCTCAGAGACGCGGCTTCTGTACCGGTCTCTGTCCTTTCGGCGGCTGGTTTTACAGCGGCGCCTGCCAATTTATGGCCAGTTTCCTGAGCAGCGTTTCCCTTCTGAGGCCCGTTGCAACGCGTGACGGCAACTCTCCTAGCAACAGCACAGCTTCCAGCAACCGGAGCATCACGTTTAATCTGCCTCCCTTGTGCCGTTAATACACTTTATTCTTTTCAAACGGCTTCAAGGGCCCGCACCCTTCAAGAAACCTGCTTAGAATCAGTGCAGCTACTAATCTTCTTCTCTTTGCGTAACTCTACAGCTCACGCAAGAGCAATTGCTTCAGCTTTCTGGGCAGAAGTCCCTGGAGGTAAAGCTATAGCTTCCCTTACCTGCTGGGCGGTCGGCACCGCACGCCCGGCTTCACGTACCCCTCGCTTTACGCAAAGCTGCTCCCATCGCTGACCCGGGAGGCTTCGGCATCCTCCAGCGGCCGGTCCCTTCAATCCGCTTCTGCTGTTGCCGAGCAACCGTGGGCCACCGACTGCCGGACGGATCCACTGAGGAAAGAAGCCGCGCCGACAACGTTAGCAGGAGCAATATTTACGTCATTAAACGTTTAAGGAGGCACCGAGGGAGGGATGTCGTTTGCACACCAATGGGGACCTGACCCCCGTCGGGGGGGACGGACACCGGCACGCGCAGACCCGACCGCGAACCCCCGCGGCTCGATCGGCGTCTCTGCCCCCCCCCTTGCCGTGCGCTGCAGTACCCGAGTTTCGCCACAGGGCGGCAGCACCGAGGCGCGCCGCGGCACCGCGTTGGGGCGGCCGGGTGCAGTACCGCGCTTTGCCCACAGGACGGCGCCACTGAGACCCGCCGCGGCAGCCCCGGGCGAGCGCTCGTGCCGCGTTTCGCGGGAATCCCGCCAAAAAAACCCCAAAAAACAAACGCGACCAAACAAAAAAGCGCACAGACAGAGCCGCGGCGCGAAAGCCGCGCCCGCAGGACACGGAACCTGCCGGGGCTCGCCCCGAGCTCCCGCCGAAGCGGCGCCCCGCTCGCCACGCCACCCAGCCCGCCCGCAACCGCGCCTTAGCTCTGCTTGTAACCGTCCCCGCGACCGATGGGGGCTGCGCCGCTCCCGGAGGGGCTGCCGCACCGGGCACGGGCGCTGCGCCGGAGGGAGACGCGGCTCCGGACCGCACGCCTCCCAGCAGCTTCGCCAGCGCGGCCGTAAGGGCGGGGGGGGGCGGGGGGGGGGGGGGGGAAACCGGAACCGAACGCCTCCGCGCCGCGCCGCGCCGGCCCCTCCCGCTCCCCCCGTTCCAACGGCACGGTCACCCTCGCCGCTGCCGCACTCACCTGCCGCCTCTTTCGCCGCTCCGTGCCCCTCGCGCTCCCCCGCCGGGCTCCGCGGGCACCGACAGCCGCCGCGCCCCGGACACGCGCGCGGCGGGAGGTCCCCGGCTGTCCCCTCCTTCCCCTCCGCCCTCCTGCCGCCTCCGGGAAACCTCACGAAGGGCGGCCCTGAGCCGCCCGCCTCCCGATGCCCGGGCGCCGGCCGCAGCGAGGGCTCCGCAGCCGCCCCGACCCCCGTTCCCGTTCGCTCCCGGTCTCCCCCCACGGCGCGGCACCGAGACACCGCGGACCTATCAGCGCTAGCGGTTTGGGCATGCGCAGTAGGGAGACCGCAGCACCCGCCCCTTGCCGCATCCCGGTTGGCTCCCCGGGACACGTCAATCAGCCCTCTCGCCGCCTATCAGCGATCGCGGCTGGGGCATGCGCAGTAGGGAGACCGCAGCTCCCGCCCCTTGCCGCATCCCGGTTGGCTCCCCGGGACACGTCAATCAGCCCTCTCGCCGCCTATCAGCGATCGCGGCTGGGGCATGCGCAGTAGGGAGACCGCAGCTCCCGCCCCTTGCCGCTTCCCGGTTGGCTCCTTGGGACACGTCAATCACCTCTCTCGCCGCCTATCAGCGCTCGCGGTTTGGGCATGCGCACTAGGGAGACCGCAGCACCCGCCCCTTGCCGCATCCCGGTTGGCTCCCCGGGACACGTCAATCACCTCTCTCGCCGCCTATCAGCGATCGCGGCTGGGGCATGCGCACTAGGGACGCCGCAACGCCCGCCCCTTCGGCAACATCATTGGCTGCGGGCGGCACGCCAATCAGCATCTCTCCGCCTATCAGCGCTCGCTCTTTGGGGCATGCGCAGTACCCAGCCCTCGACGCCCGCCCCCCCGGCAATCTGATTGGCAGACAGAAAGGCAACTGACGTGCCTAGGCAGCCAACCAGCGCTCCGTTCCTCCAGCCCTCCCGCGCCATCTGATTGGCCCGCTCTGCATCCTCACCCGCCGGGTCGCCGCCCTGCCGGGACCCCCCCCCCAACCCCGCGCCCTCCGGCCGCGCGGCTTGCCGCCGCCGCCGCCGCGTTTAAAAGGCGACAACGAACCGCGCTCCTCTGCTTCACGCGGAAAAGGGGGGCGGCTGGTCACCCGCAGCAGGAAAAACCCTTCTGTCTTGCCTTGCCCTTCGCCCTTACCATTGCACGGCTGTGCGCTCCTCAACGTAAAGCAGCCGCCTGACAGACGCACGCTCAGAACTTGACTAGGCTGGCTGGGGTTTTTGTCTGTCTTACGCACGCGGACTTGCACTTCTCCGAGGAAACACGTTCTTTTTTAAGCACAGCCTCCCCTCGGGGAAAAAAACGTGCCCGCTCCGAGCTCCCCAACACCAGGGAGCCGCGGGGAAACCAGTGAAAGCCAAGACCCACAGCGGCAACGTCAAGTGCCATTTGGCTTCAGTTCCGATCACGCGCTTAAAAGCCTCTCTCGGTCCTACCCACGACTGCTCCTTCTCTGGAAGGACAAACTGTCTTACCTGAACATCCTAAACTGAAGGCTCCACGGAACAGAACGGGGATTGAGCCACAGGACAACGTGCCGTCCACTTACGCTAATGGGGGAAAAAAAAACCCTAGAATTCAAACCCAAATTTAAAACTGCACGTGTCTTTTCCAAGCAGAAGGAGCCTGTGATTCCACAAAAAAAGAAGGGCAAAGAGCAGGTCAGCTTACCAGAGAAAGACAGGGACAGGGAGCAAGACAAGGAGACACAGAGAGAGGGAGAGAGAGGCAAAAGGGACGGAGAGGCCAAAATGAGCGCTCCACAGCCTCCCCTCCCTCGCCCCGACCCCCGTTTCCCCGTTAACTCCCGCTACCCGCCCCGGGACCCCACGGACGCGTTTGCCAGGGAGGCAGCTGTTCAAACGGGATTGAGACGGCGCGCTCTGATTGGCTGCTTTCCACCCCGCCGCGCCGTCCTCCTATTGGATGCTCCTTCCCGCGCTCCGCCCCCAGGTGCCCGCCTCAGCGTCGGACCTGACTGAGGACTGCGCAAGTTGGGCATGCGCAGTACGGACGCCGCAACGCCCGCCCCCCCGGCAACCTCATTGGCTGCCTACGCACATCAATTGCCATGCTCCCCGCCTATCGGCGCTCCGCCCCTCCAGCCCTCCCGAGAGATCTGATTGGCCCGCTCTGCATCCTCACCCGCCTCGTCTGTCTTCTTCAAGCAAGTTCTGTTTCAAGCACAGCCTCTCCTTGGGGGAAAAAAAATGCCCGCTCCGAGCTCCCAAACACCAGGCAGCCGCGGGGAAACCACTGAAAGCCAAGACCCACAGCGGCAACGTCGAGTGCCATTTGGCTCCAATTCCGATCACGCGCTTAAAAGCCTCTCTCGGCCCTACCCACGACTGCTCCTTCTCTGGAAGGACAAGCCGAACGTCCTAAACCGAAGGAACGCAACTCCGCTGGCAGCCAATTTGCCTCTTCTCCGGCTTCCCCGCGGAATATCTTGTAGCGCCCTCCAACTCGCAAACGTTCTTCCCCAGTCCACGGCCCCAGAGACGCGGCATCTCCCGAGCGGCGAGCGGAATCGACCGCGCGGGATTTTCTTCACGGCGCGGAGAAGGCCACGCTGGCTAAAAAGCAGGCCAGAGCACCCGAACCCGTCTGCCGCCCCCGGCCTGCGGCCCAGAGACCGGGAGCGCCCTGCCCGAGGGGCCGCGCGGCTCCGGCCGGCAGGTCTCTCTCCCCTCCGCCCCCCGGCACCGAGGAGGCGCTGCCGCCGCCTCGCCCGCGCCCCCCGGCAGCGGGGCCGCCCCGGGAGAGCCGGGGGAACCCGCCTCGCCGCCGCCCCCGGGAAGGGCGCGGACGGGCGCGGGTTTAATCCCCGAGGGAGAGAGAGGCCGGGCTCCCCGCGCTCACCTCCCCAGGGAAGGCGCGGCCAACGGCCGCTCCAGCTCCGAGCGGCTCCCGCTCGTTGCCGCCGCAGGTCACTTCGGCTCCGCCGGACGCGTCCCCCGGGCAGCGCGCGCGCCCCCCTCCGTCTGACGCAGCTCTGGCTCGTCGAGGCCCCCCGCCTCCGCGGCTCCCGCTCCCGACGAGCTCTGTGCAGCAGCCTGGGCTTCCCGCGAGGTCACAGACCCGCCGCTGCCAAAAGAACGAGGACTGGGATTAACCCTCCTAAGGAGCCATCGAGGGAGGGGTGTCGTTTGCACACCAATGGGGACCTGACCCCCGTCGGGGGGGACGGACACCGGCACGCACAGACCCGACCGCGAACCCCCGCGGCTCGATCGGCGTCTCTGCCTGTGGGTTATCTAGGCTTATAGGATATTAGCAAAAATATATATCTATAGTTAATATGCTAGTTCTAGCTACTAGACCTGTTGTGTTAGCATGGAAAATTACTAAGGGCCGTGAAAAGTTACAACATGCAGATGTAAGCACAAAGAGCAGAAACTTGTGATGATAGATGGGAATGTCCTGTTTAGCAACAGGACCTTGTGGCTGTGAGAAAGCAGCCTGTAAAGCTTGCCCAGCACACAGGACACGATAGTAACAAGGAGCTAGGACAGATTTGCATGCTCTTACTAACCTATCATGAGCTCAGCCTTTGTAATATGTATGAGATAATTAATTGTTGTGCCAATCAGCATAATCCACGATAGTAGTTGTTATGCATGTAACAGTATAAAAGAATTGTGTGAAGAGCAATAAAGTGGACACTTTGCTTGCATCAAGTTGCGTCCCCGTCTCTCAATCGCGGCATCTGCCCCCCCCCCCTTGCCGTGCGCTGCAGTACCCGGGTTTCGCCACAGGGCGGCAGCACCGAGGCGCGCCGCGGCACCGCACTGGGGCGGCCGGGTGCAGCACCGCGCTTTGCCCGCAGCCTTTCCTTCCTTGTCCAATTTATACAACGGTCTCGGCTCCTCAGATTCCGCCAGGGCTGCTCTCCTCGCATTCCCACCAGGTGGTTCCCCAATCCCTTTCCCGCGAGCTAAAATACCCCCCAACGGGCTCTTGTGCAGAGCACCGCTACCGCGCCGTCCTCCCGTTACGCGTCACGCAGGACGACACGGCTCATCTTGTAACAGAGACAAGCAAGAACTACGAACGCTTCTAGCGGCACTCCACAGGCAATACTAAAACCTGCCCACGACGTACCGCCCTCACAAGTTGTGCTCCAGGTTTATCCCGCCCTCTCCAAAACAAAACAATTCCGGCACGCGGCTCAAGTCCGTCTAACGCTCAGCGCCGCGATCGGGACGCTCGGCCACACGGGCGGCTTCACGGCGCTCGCGCCCCTTGCACGCTAAAGCCACCGCAGCTTCCGCTGTAGGTTTTGGCGTTCGAGTGCACAGTCAGAGCCGAGGCCTATCCGAGAATCAAACCGAACTGCGGTACGCCTCACCGCTACGTACGGGGCCGGCTCTACACCGCGACGGAGCGCCGGAACAACCGACACCAAAAGCTGGCCGCACGAGCAACCCCACAGCAACCGGTTCCTGAGGGCTGCATCTTGTAGAACTTCACCGCAGCGTACGCTGACTCGGCAGCTTCTCTTCAAAAGCGGGAAGAGAAAACAGGGACAGGCACCTGAAAAAACAAGGCAGAGAACAGAGCAGCTGGGAACACCGTGTCATTTGCACGTGCACGTCCCACAAGCCCCCGAGCGTGGGGGGGCTCCCCGAGGAAAACAAAGCGGGGGCAGCGCCCCAAACAGCCGCAGCCCCGGCCCGCAGGCCGGCAGCCGCCCCCCGGCACGGCAACGCTTCCGGCCGACCCGAGAAGGGAGCCGTTCGTGCCGGCCGGTATCGACACCCCCCTTTTCCAGGCAGCTCGGAGAACTCCCTTTGCCAGCGTCGTCCTGGTACGTTTCCCTCGTCCGGCTGCTCTTGTCTGTACCCCGCGTGCACCATCAAGACGGTTTTCTAGGCACGTTTCCCATTGCCTCGTTCGCACAGGGCTTCTAAATTCGCTCTTACCTGTTCGTCCGATCTCGACAGAGCGCGTCAGCTCCTCGCGCCGCGAGGCGCCGCTGCTCTCCCGTCGCCGGTGACGGCTCCTTTGGACCCTAATTCTGATCGGGCTATTAATCTCCTATTAATTGCTTATCCTCTTTGTTACAGTTCCCTGACGTTGGCTGAAGGACACGGCCACCTGGGCTCAGAGACGCGGCTTCCGTACCGGTCTCTGTCCTTTCGGCGGCTGGTTTTACAGCGGCGCCTGCCAATTTATGGCCAGTTTCCTGAGCAGCGTTTCCCTTCTGAGGCGCGTTGCAACGCGTGACGGCAACTCTCCTAGCAACAGCACAGCTTCCAGCAACCGGAGCATCACGTTTAATCTGCCTCCCTTGTGCCGTTAATACACTTTATTCTTTTCAAACGGCTTCAAGGGCCCGCACCCTTCAAGAAACCTGCTTAGAATCAGTGCAGCTACTAATCTTCTTCTCTTTGCGTAACTCTACAGCTCACGCGAGAGCAATTGCTTCAGCTTTCTGGGCAGAAGTCCCTGGAGGTAAAGCTATAGCTTCCCTTACCTGCTGGGCGGTCGGCACCGCACGCCCGGCTTCACGTACCCCTCGCTTTACGCAAAGCTGCTCCCATCGCTGACCCGGGAGGCTTCGGCATCCTCCAGCGGCCGGTCCCTTCAATCCGCTTCTGCTGTTGCCGAGCAACCGTGGGCCACCGACTGCCGGACGGATCCACTGAGGAAAGAAGCCGCGCCGACAACGTTAGCAGGAGCAATATTTACGTCATTAATCGTTTAAGGAGGCACCGAGGGAGGGATGTCGTTTGCACACCAATGGGGACCTGACCCCCGTCGGGGGGGACGGACACCGGCACGCGCAGACCCGACCGCGAACCCCCGCGGCTCGATCGGCGTCTCTGCCCCCCCCCTTGCCGTGCGCTGCAGTACCCGAGTTTCGCCACAGGGCGGCAGCACCGAGGCGCGCCGCGGCACCGCGTTGGGGCGGCCGGGTGCAGTACCGCGCTTTGCCCACAGGACGGCGCCACTGAGACCCGCCGCGGCAGCCCCGGGCGAGCGCTCGTGCCGCGTTTCGCGGGAATCCCGCCAAAAAAACCCCAAAAAACAAACGCGACCAAACAAAAAAGCGCACAGACAGAGCCGCGGCGCGAGAGCCGCGCCCGCAGGACACGGAACCCGCCGGGGCTCGCCCCGAGCTCCCGCCGAAGCGGCGCCCCGCTCGCCACGCCACCCAGCCCGCCCGCAACCGCGCCTTAGCTCTGCTTGTAACCGTCCCCGCGACCGACGGGGGCTGCGCCGCTCCCGGAGGGGCTGCCGCACCGGGCACGGGCGCTGCGCCGGAGGGAGACGCGGCTCCGGACCGCACGCCTCCCAGCAGCTTCGCCAGCGCGGCCGTAAGGGCGGGGGGGGGCGGGGGGGGGGGGGGGGGAAACCGGAACCGAACGCCGCCGCGCCGCGCCGCGCCGGCCCCTCCCGCTCCCCCCGTTCCAACGGCACGGTCACCCTCGCCGCTGCCGCACTCACCTGCCGCCTCTTTCGCCGCTCCGTGCCCCTCGCGCTCCCCCGCCGGGCTCCGCGGGCACCGACAGCCGCCGCGCCCCGGACACGCGCGCGGCGGGAGGTCCCCGGCTGTCCCCTCCTTCCCCTCCGCCCTCCTGCCGCCTCCGGGAAACCTCACGAAGGGCGGCCCTGAGCCGCCCGCCTCCCGATGCCCGGGCGCCGGCCGCAGCGAGGGCTCCGCAGCCGCCCCGACCCCCGTTCCCGTTCGCTCCCGGTCTCCCCCCACGGCGCGGCACCGAGACACCGCGGACCTATCAGCGCTAGCGGTTTGGGCATGCGCAGTAGGGAGACCGCAGCACCCGCCCCTTGCCGCATCCCGGTTGGCTCCCCGGGACACGTCAATCAGCCCTCTCGCCGCCTATCAGCGATCGCGGCTGGGGCATGCGCAGTAGGGAGACCGCAGCACCCGCCCCTTGCCGCATCCCGGTTGGCTCCCCGGGACACGTCAATCAGCCCTCTCGCCGCCTATCAGCGATCGCGGCTGGGGCATGCGCAGTAGGGAGACCGCAGCTCCCGCCCCTTGCCGCTTCCCGGTTGGCTCCTTGGGACACGTCAATCACCTCTCTCGCCGCCTATCAGCGCTCGCGGTTTGGGCATGCGCACTAGGGAGACCGCAGCTCCCGCCCCTTGCCGCATCCCGGTTGGCTCCCCGGGACACGTCAATCACCTCTCTCGCCGCCTATCAGCGCTCGCGGTTTGGGCATGCGCACTAGGGAGACCGCAGCACCCGCCCCTTGCCGCATCCCGGTTGGCTCCCCGGGACACGTCAATCACCTCTCTCGCCGCCTATCAGCGATCGCGGCTGGGGCATGCGCACTAGGGACGCCGCAACGCCCGCCCCTTCGGCAACATCATTGGCTGCGGGCGGCACGCCAATCAGCATCTCTCCGCCTATCAGCGCTCGCTCTTTGGGGCATGCGCAGTACCCAGCCCTCGACGCCCGCCCCCCCGGCAATCTGATTGGCAGACAGAAAGGCAACTGACGTGCCTAGGCAGCCAACCAGCGCTCCGTTCCTCCAGCCCTCCAGCCCTCCCGCGCCATCTGATTGGCCCGCTCTGCATCCTCACCCGCCGGGTCGCCGCCCTGCCGGGACCCCCCCCCCCACCCCGCGCCCTCCGGCCGCGCGGCTTGCCGCCGCCGCCGCCGCGTTTAAAAGGCGACAACGAACCGCGCTCCTCTGCTTCACGCGGAAAAGGGGGGCGGCTGGTCACCCGCAGCAGGAAAAACCCTTCTGTCTTGCCTTGCCCTTCGCCCTTACCATTGCACGGCCGTGCGCTCCTCAACGTAAAGCAGCCGCCTGACAGACGCACGCTCAGAACTTGACTAGGCTGGCTGGGGTTTTTGTCTGTCTTACGCACGCGGACTTGCACTTCTCCGAGGAAACACGTTCTTTTTTAAGCACAGCCTCCCCTCGGGGAAAAAAACGTGCCCGCTCCGAGCTCCCCAACACCAGGGAGCCGCGGGGAAACCAGTGAAAGCCAAGACCCACAGCGGCAACGTCAAGTGCCATTTGGCTTCAGTTCCGATCACGCGCTTAAAAGCCTCTCTCGGTCCTACCGGTGACTGCTCCTTCTCTGGAAGGACAAACTGTCTTACCTGAACATCCTAAACTGAAGGCTCCACGGAACAGAACGGGGATTGAGCCACAGGACAACGTGCCGTCCACTTACGCTAATGGGGGAAAAAAAACCCTAGAATTCAAACCCAAATTTAAAACTGCACGTGTCTTTTCCAAGCAGAAGGAGCCTGTGATTCCACAAAAAAAGAAGGGCAAAGAGCAGGTCAGCTTACCAGAGAAAGACAGGGACAGGGAGCAAGACAAGGAGACACAGAGAGAGGGAGAGAGAGGCAAAAGGGACGGAGAGGCCAAAATGAGCGCTCCACAGCCTCCCCTCCCTCGCCCCGACCCCCGTTTCCCCGTTAACTCCCGCTACCCGCCCCGGGACCCCACGGACGCGTTTGCCAGGGAGGCAGCTGTTCAAACGGGATTGAGACGGCGCGCTCTGATTGGCTGCTTTCCACCCCGCCGCGCCGTCCTCCTATTGGATGCTCCTTCCCGCGCTCCGCCCCCAGGTGCCCGCCTCAGCGTCGGACCTGACTGAGGACTGCGCAAGTTGGGCATGCGCAGTACGGACGCCGCAACGCCCGCCCCCCCGGCAACCTCATTGGCTGCCTACGCACATCAATTGCCATGCTCCCCGCCTATCGGCGCTCCGCCCCTCCAGCCCTCCCGAGAGATCTGATTGGCCCGCTCTGCATCCTCACCCGCCTCGTCTGTCTTCTTCAAGCAAGTTCTGTTTCAAGCACAGCCTCTCCTTGGGGGAAAAAAAATGCCCGCTCCGAGCTCCCAAACACCAGGCAGCCGCGGGGAAACCACTGAAAGCCAAGACCCACAGCGGCAACGTCGAGTGCCATTTGGCTCCAATTCCGATCACGCGCTTAAAAGCCTCTCTCGGCCCTACCCACGACTGCTCCTTCTCTGGAAGGACAAGCCGAACGTCCTAAACCGAAGGAACGCAACTCCGCTGGCAGCCAATTTGCCTCTTCTCCGGCTTCCCCGCGGAATATCTTGTAGCGCCCTCCAACTCGCAAACGTTCTTCCCCAGTCCACGGCCCCAGAGACGCGGCATCTCCCGAGCGGCGAGCGGAATCGACCGCGCGGGATTTTCTTCACGGCGCGGAGAAGGCCACGCTGGCTAAAAAGCAGGCCAGAGCACCCGAACCCGTCTGCCGCCCCCGGCCTGCGGCCCAGAGACCGGGAGCGCCCTGCCCGAGGGGCCGCGCGGCTCCGGCCGGCAGGTCTCTCTCCCCTCCGCCCCCCGGCACCGAGGAGGCGCTGCCGCCGCCTCGCCCGCGCCCCCCGGCAGCGGGGCCGCCCCGGGAGAGCCGGGGGAACCCGCCTCGCCGCCGCCCCCGGGAAGGGCGCGGACGGGCGCGGGTTTAATCCCCGAGGGAGAGAGAGGCCGGGCTCCCCGCGCTCACCTCCCCAGGGAAGGCGCGGCCAACGGCCGCTCCAGCTCCGAGCGGCTCCCGCTCGTTGCCGCCGCAGGTCACTTCGGCTCCGCCGGACGCGTCCCCCGGGCAGCGCGCGCGCCCCCCTCCGTCTGACGCAGCTCTGGCTCGTCGAGGCCCCCCGCCTCCGCGGCTCCCGCTCCCGACGAGCTCTGTGCAGCAGCCTGGGCTTCCCGCGAGGTCACAGACCCGCCGCTGCCAAAAGAACGAGGACTGGGATTAACCCTCCTAAGGAGCCATCGAGGGAGGGGTGTCGTTTGCACACCAATGGGGACCTGACCCCCGTCGGGGGGGACGGACACCGGCACGCACAGACCCGACCGCGAACCCCCGCGGCTCGATCGGCGTCTCTGCCTGTGGGTTATCTAGGCTTATAGGATATTAGCAAAAATATATATCTATAGTTAATATGCTAGTTCTAGCTACTAGACCTGTTGTGTTAGCATGGAAAATTACTAAGGGCCGTGAAAAGTTACAACATGCAGATGTAAGCACAAAGAGCAGAAACTTGTGATGATAGATGGGAATGTCCTGTTTAGCAACAGGACCTTGTGGCTGTGAGAAAGCAGCCTGTAAAGCTTGCCCAGCACACAGGACACGATAGTAACAAGGAGCTAGGACAGATTTGCATGCTCTTACTAACCTATCATGAGCTCAGCCTTTGTAATATGTATGAGATAATTAATTGTTGTGCCAATCAGCATAATCCACGATAGTAGTTGTTATGCATGTAACAGTATAAAAGAATTGTGTGAAGAGCAATAAAGTGGACACTTTGCTTGCATCAAGTTGCGTCCCCGTCTCTCAATCGCGGCATCTGCCCCCCCCCCCTTGCCGTGCGCTGCAGTACCCGGGTTTCGCCACAGGGCGGCAGCACCGAGGCGCGCCGCGGCACCGCACTGGGGCGGCCGGGTGCAGCACCGCGCTTTGCCCGCAGCCTTTCCTTCCTTGTCCAATTTATACAACGGTCTCGGCTCCTCAGATTCCGCCAGGGCTGCTCTCCTCGCATTCCCACCAGGTGGTTCCCCAATCCCTTTCCCGCGAGCTAAAATACCCCCCAACGGGCTCTTGTGCAGAGCACCGCTACCGCGCCGTCCTCCCGTTACGCGTCACGCAGGACGACACGGCTCATCTTGTAACAGAGACAAGCAAGAACTACGAACGCTTCTAGCGGCACTCCACAGGCAATACTAAAACCTGCCCACGACGTACCGCCCTCACAAGTTGTGCTCCAGGTTTATCCCGCCCTCTCCAAAACAAAACAATTCCGGCACGCGGCTCAAGTCCGTCTAACGCTCAGCGCCGCGATCGGGACGCTCGGCCACACGGGCGGCTTCACGGCGCTCGCGCCCCTTGCACGCTAAAGCCACCGCAGCTTCCGCTGTAGGTTTTGGCGTTCGAGTGCACAGTCAGAGCCGAGGCCTATCCGAGAATCAAACCGAACTGCGGTACGCCTCACCGCTACGTACGGGGCCGGCTCTACACCGCGACGGAGCGCCGGAACAACCGACACCAAAAGCTGGCCGCACGAGCAACCCCACAGCAACCGGTTCCTGAGGGCTGCATCTTGTAGAACTTCACCGCAGCGTACGCTGACTCGGCAGCTTCTCTTCAAAAGCGGGAAGAGAAAACAGGGACAGGCACCTGAAAAAACAAGGCAGAGAACAGAGCAGCTGGGAACACCGTGTCATTTGCACGTGCACGTCCCACAAGCCCCCGAGCGTGGGGGGGCTCCCCGAGGAAAACAAAGCGGGGGCAGCGCCCCAAACAGCCGCAGCCCCGGCCCGCAGGCCGGCAGCCGCCCCCCGGCACGGCAACGCTTCCGGCCGACCCGAGAAGGGAGCCGTTCGTGCCGGCCGGTATCGACACCCCCCTTTTCCAGGCAGCTCGGAGAACTCCCTTTGCCAGCGTCGTCCTGGTACGTTTCCCTCGTCCGGCTGCTCTTGTCTGTACCCCGTGTGCACCATCAAGATGGTTTTCTAGGCACGTTTCCCATTGCCTCGTTCGCACAGGGCTTCTAAATTCGCTCTTACCTGTTCGTCCGATCTCGACAGAGCGCGTCAGCTCCTCGCGCCGCGAGGCGCCGCTGCTCTCCCGTCGCCGGTGACGGCTCCTTTGGACCCTAATTCTGATCGGGCTATTAATCTCCTATTAATTGCTTATCCTCTTTGTTACAGTTCCCTGACGTTGGCTGAAGGACACGGCCACCTGGGCTCAGAGACGCGGCTTCCGTACCGGTCTCTGTCCTTTCGGCGGCTGGTTTTACAGCGGCGCCTGCCAATTTATTGCCAGTTTCCTGAGCAGCGTTTCCCTTCTGAGGCGCGTTGCAACGCGTGACGGCAACTCTCCTAGCAACAGCACAGCTTCCAGCAACCGGAGCATCACGTTTAATCTGCCTCCCTTGTGCCGTTAATACACTTTATTCTTTTCAAACGGCTTCAAGGGCCCGCACCCTTCAAGAAACCTGCTTAGAATCAGTGCAGCTACTAATCTTCTTCTCTTTGCGTAACTCTACAGCTCACGCGAGAGCAATTGCTTCAGCTTTCTGGGCAGAAGTCCCTGGAGGTAAAGCTATAGCTTCCCTTACCTGCTGGGCGGTCGGCACCGCACGCCCGGCTTCACGTACCCCTCGCTTTACGCAAAGCTGCTCCCATCGCTGACCCGGGAGGCTTCGGCATCCTCCAGCGGCCGGTCCCTTCAATCCGCTTCTGCTGTTGCCGAGCAACCGTGGGCCACCGACTGCCAGACGGATCCACTGAGGAAAGAAGCCGCGCCGACAACGTTAGCAGGAGCAATATTTACGTCATTAATCGTTTAAGGAGGCACCGAGGGAGGGATGTCGTTTGCACACCAATGGGGACCTGACCCCCGTCGGGGGGGACGGACACCGGCACGCGCAGACCCGACCGCGAACCCCCGCGGCTCGATCGGCGTCTCTGCCCCCCCCCTTGCCGTGCGCTGCAGTACCCGAGTTTCGCCACAGGGCGGCAGCACCGAGGCGCGCCGCGGCACCGCGTTGGGGCGGCCGGGTGCAGTACCGCGCTTTGCCCACAGGACGGCGCCACTGAGACCCGCCGCGGCAGCCCCGGGCGAGCGCTCGTGCCGCGTTTCGCGGGAATCCCGCCAAAAAAACCCCAAAAAACAAACGCGACCAAACAAAAAAGCGCACAGACAGAGCCGCGGCGCGAGAGCCGCGCCCGCAGGACACGGAACCCGCCGGGGCTCGCCCCGAGCTCCCGCCGAAGCGGCGCCCCGCTCGCCACGCCACCCAGCCCGCCCGCAACCGCGCCTTAGCTCTGCTTGTAACCGTCCCCGCGACCGACGGGGGCTGCGCCGCTCCCGGAGGGGCTGCCGCACCGGGCACGGGCGCTGCGCCGGAGGGAGACGCGGCTCCGGACCGCACGCCTCCCAGCAGCTTCGCCAGCGCGGCCGTAAGGGCGGGGGGGGGCGGGGGGGGGGGGGGGGGGAAACCGGAACCGAACGCCGCCGCGCCGCGCCGCGCCGGCCCCTCCCGCTCCCCCCGTTCCAACGGCACGGTCACCCTCGCCGCTGCCGCACTCACCTGCCGCCTCTTTCGCCGCTCCGTGCCCCTCGCGCTCCCCCGCCGGGCTCCGCGGGCACCGACAGCCGCCGCGCCCCGGACACGCGCGCGGCGGGAGGTCCCCGGCTGTCCCCTCCTTCCCCTCCGCCCTCCTGCCGCCTCCGGGAAACCTCACGAAGGGCGGCCCTGAGCCGCCCGCCTCCCGATGCCCGGGCGCCGGCCGCAGCGAGGGCTCCGCAGCCGCCCCGACCCCCGTTCCCGTTCGCTCCCGGTCTCCCCCCACGGCGCGGCACCGAGACACCGCGGACCTATCAGCGCTAGCGGTTTGGGCATGCGCAGTAGGGAGACCGCAGCACCCGCCCCTTGCCGCATCCCGGTTGGCTCCCCGGGACACGTCAATCAGCCCTCTCGCCGCCTATCAGCGATCGCGGCTGGGGCATGCGCAGTAGGGAGACCGCAGCACCCGCCCCTTGCCGCATCCCGGTTGGCTCCCCGGGACACGTCAATCAGCCCTCTCGCCGCCTATCAGCGATCGCGGCTGGGGCATGCGCAGTAGGGAGACCGCAGCTCCCGCCCCTTGCCGCTTCCCGGTTGGCTCCTTGGGACACGTCAATCACCTCTCTCGCCGCCTATCAGCGCTCGCGGTTTGGGCATGCGCACTAGGGAGACCGCAGCTCCCGCCCCTTGCCGCATCCCGGTTGGCTCCCCGGGACACGTCAATCACCTCTCTCGCCGCCTATCAGCGCTCGCGGTTTGGGCATGCGCACTAGGGAGACCGCAGCACCCGCCCCTTGCCGCATCCCGGTTGGCTCCCCGGGACACGTCAATCACCTCTCTCGCCGCCTATCAGCGATCGCGGCTGGGGCATGCGCACTAGGGACGCCGCAACGCCCGCCCCTTCGGCAACATCATTGGCTGCGGGCGGCACGCCAATCAGCATCTCTCCGCCTATCAGCGCTCGCTCTTTGGGGCATGCGCAGTACCCAGCCCTCGACGCCCGCCCCCCCGGCAATCTGATTGGCAGACAGAAAGGCAACTGACGTGCCTAGGCAGCCAACCAGCGCTCCGTTCCTCCAGCCCTCCAGCCCTCCCGCGCCATCTGATTGGCCCGCTCTGCATCCTCACCCGCCGGGTCGCCGCCCTGCCGGGACCCCCCCCCCCACCCCGCGCCCTCCGGCCGCGCGGCTTGCCGCCGCCGCCGCCGCGTTTAAAAGGCGACAACGAACCGCGCTCCTCTGCTTCACGCGGAAAAGGGGGGCGGCTGGTCACCCGCAGCAGGAAAAACCCTTCTGTCTTGCCTTGCCCTTCGCCCTTACCATTGCACGGCCGTGCGCTCCTCAACGTAAAGCAGCCGCCTGACAGACGCACGCTCAGAACTTGACTAGGCTGGCTGGGGTTTTTGTCTGTCTTACGCACGCGGACTTGCACTTCTCCGAGGAAACACGTTCTTTTTTAAGCACAGCCTCCCCTCGGGGAAAAAAACGTGCCCGCTCCGAGCTCCCCAACACCAGGGAGCCGCGGGGAAACCAGTGAAAGCCAAGACCCACAGCGGCAACGTCAAGTGCCATTTGGCTTCAGTTCCGATCACGCGCTTAAAAGCCTCTCTCGGTCCTACCGGTGACTGCTCCTTCTCTGGAAGGACAAACTGTCTTACCTGAACATCCTAAACTGAAGGCTCCACGGAACAGAACGGGGATTGAGCCACAGGACAACGTGCCGTCCACTTACGCTAATGGGGGAAAAAAAACCCTAGAATTCAAACCCAAATTTAAAACTGCACGTGTCTTTTCCAAGCAGAAGGAGCCTGTGATTCCACAAAAAAAGAAGGGCAAAGAGCAGGTCAGCTTACCAGAGAAAGACAGGGACAGGGAGCAAGACAAGGAGACACAGAGAGAGGGAGAGAGAGGCAAAAGGGACGGAGAGGCCAAAATGAGCGCTCCACAGCCTCCCCTCCCTCGCCCCGACCCCCGTTTCCCCGTTAACTCCCGCTACCCGCCCCGGGACCCCACGGACGCGTTTGCCAGGGAGGCAGCTGTTCAAACGGGATTGAGACGGCGCGCTCTGATTGGCTGCTTTCCACCCCGCCGCGCCGTCCTCCTATTGGATGCTCCTTCCCGCGCTCCGCCCCCAGGTGCCCGCCTCAGCGTCGGACCTGACTGAGGACTGCGCAAGTTGGGCATGCGCAGTACGGACGCCGCAACGCCCGCCCCCCCCGGCAACCTCATTGGCTGCCTACGCACATCAATTGCCATGCTCCCCGCCTATCGGCGCTCCGCCCCTCCAGCCCTCCCGAGAGATCTGATTGGCCCGCTCTGCATCCTCACCCGCCTCGTCTGTCTTCTTCAAGCAAGTTCTGTTTCAAGCACAGCCTCTCCTTGGGGGAAAAAAAATGCCCGCTCCGAGCTCCCAAACACCAGGCAGCCGCGGGGAAACCACTGAAAGCCAAGACCCACAGCGGCAACGTCGAGTGCCATTTGGCTCCAATTCCGATCACGCGCTTAAAAGCCTCTCTCGGCCCTACCCACGACTGCTCCTTCTCTGGAAGGACAAGCCGAACGTCCTAAACCGAAGGAACGCAACTCCGCTGGCAGCCAATTTGCCTCTTCTCCGGCTTCCCCGCGGAATATCTTGTAGCGCCCTCCAACTCGCAAACGTTCTTCCCCAGTCCACGGCCCCAGAGACGCGGCATCTCCCGAGCGGCGAGCGGAATCGACCGCGCGGGATTTTCTTCACGGCGCGGAGAAGGCCACGCTGGCTAAAAAGCAGGCCAGAGCACCCGAACCCGTCTGCCGCCCCCGGCCTGCGGCCCAGAGACCGGGAGCGCCCTGCCCGAGGGGCCGCGCGGCTCCGGCCGGCAGGTCTCTCTCCCCTCCGCCCCCCGGCACCGAGGAGGCGCTGCCGCCGCCTCGCCCGCGCCCCCCGGCAGCGGGGCCGCCCCGGGAGAGCCGGGGGAACCCGCCTCGCCGCCGCCCCCGGGAAGGGCGCGGACGGGCGCGGGTTTAATCCCCGAGGGAGAGAGAGGCCGGGCTCCCCGCGCTCACCTCCCCAGGGAAGGCGCGGCCAACGGCCGCTCCAGCTCCGAGCGGCTCCCGCTCGTTGCCGCCGCAGGTCACTTCGGCTCCGCCGGACGCGTCCCCCGGGCAGCGCGCGCGCCCCCCTCCGTCTGACGCAGCTCTGGCTCGTCGAGGCCCCCCGCCTCCGCGGCTCCCGCTCCCGACGAGCTCTGTGCAGCAGCCTGGGCTTCCCACGAGGTCACAGACCCGCCGCTGCCAAAAGAACGAGGACTGGGATTAACCCTCCTAAGGAGCCATCGAGGGAGGGGTGTCGTTTGCACACCAATGGGGACCTGACCCCCGTCGGGGGGGACGGACACCGGCACGCACAGACCCGACCGCGAACCCCCGCGGCTCGATCGGCGTCTCTGCCTGTGGGTTATCTAGGCTTATAGGATATTAGCAAAAATATATATCTATAGTTAATATGCTAGTTCTAGCTACTAGACCTGTTGTGTTAGCATGGAAAATTACTAAGGGCCGTGAAAAGTTACAACATGCAGATGTAAGCACAAAGAGCAGAAACTTGTGATGATAGATGGGAATGTCCTGTTTAGCAACAGGACCTTGTGGCTGTGAGAAAGCAGCCTGTAAAGCTTGCCCAGCACACAGGACACGATAGTAACAAGGAGCTAGGACAGATTTGCATGCTCTTACTAACCTATCATGAGCTCAGCCTTTGTAATATGTATGAGATAATTAATTGTTGTGCCAATCAGCATAATCCACGATAGTAGTTGTTATGCATGTAACAGTATAAAAGAATTGTGTGAAGAGCAATAAAGTGGACACTTTGCTTGCATCAAGTTGCGTCCCCGTCTCTCAATCGCGGCATCTGCCCCCCCCCCCTTGCCGTGCGCTGCAGTACCCGGGTTTCGCCACAGGGCGGCAGCACCGAGGCGCGCCGCGGCACCGCACTGGGGCGGCCGGGTGCAGCACCGCGCTTTGCCCGCAGCCTTTCCTTCCTTGTCCAATTTATACAACGGTCTCGGCTCCTCAGATTCCGCCAGGGCTGCTCTCCTCGCATTCCCACCAGGTGGTTCCCCAATCCCTTTCCCGCGAGCTAAAATACCCCCCAACGGGCTCTTGTGCAGAGCACCGCTACCGCGCCGTCCTCCCGTTACGCGTCACGCAGGACGACACGGCTCATCTTGTAACAGAGACAAGCAAGAACTACGAACGCTTCTAGCGGCACTCCACAGGCAATACTAAAACCTGCCCACGACGTACCGCCCTCACAAGTTGTGCTCCAGGTTTATCCCGCCCTCTCCAAAACAAAACAATTCCGGCACGCGGCTCAAGTCCGTCTAACGCTCAGCGCCGCGATCGGGACGCTCGGCCACACGGGCGGCTTCACGGCGCTCGCGCCCCTTGCACGCTAAAGCCACCGCAGCTTCCGCTGTAGGTTTTGGCGTTCGAGTGCACAGTCAGAGCCGAGGCCTATCCGAGAATCAAACCGAACTGCGGTACGCCTCACCGCTACGTACGGGGCCGGCTCTACACCGCGACGGAGCGCCGGAACAACCGACACCAAAAGCTGGCCGCACGAGCAACCCCACAGCAACCGGTTCCTGAGGGCTGCATCTTGTAGAACTTCACCGCAGCGTACGCTGACTCGGCAGCTTCTCTTCAAAAGCGGGAAGAGAAAACAGGGACAGGCACCTGAAAAAACAAGGCAGAGAACAGAGCAGCTGGGAACACCGTGTCATTTGCACGTGCACGTCCCACAAGCCCCCGAGCGTGGGGGGGCTCCCCGAGGAAAACAAAGCGGGGGCAGCGCCCCAAACAGCCGCAGCCCCGGCCCGCAGGCCGGCAGCCGCCCCCCGGCACGGCAACGCTTCCGGCCGACCCGAGAAGGGAGCCGTTCGTGCCGGCCGGTATCGACACCCCCCTTTTCCAGGCAGCTCGGAGAACTCCCTTTGCCAGCGTCGTCCTGGTACGTTTCCCTCGTCCGGCTGCTCTTGTCTGTACCCCGCGTGCACCATCAAGACGGTTTTCTAGGCACGTTTCCCATTGCCTCGTTCGCACAGGGCTTCTAAATTCGCTCTTACCTGTTCGTCCGATCTCGACAGAGCGCGTCAGCTCCTCGCGCCGCGAGGCGCCGCTGCTCTCCCGTCGCCGGTGACGGCTCCTTTGGACCCTAATTCTGATCGGGCTATTAATCTCCTATTAATTGCTTATCCTCTTTGTTACAGTTCCCTGACGTTGGCTGAAGGACACGGCCACCTGGGCTCAGAGACGCGGCTTCCGTACCGGTCTCTGTCCTTTCGGCGGCTGGTTTTACAGCGGCGCCTGCCAATTTATGGCCAGTTTCCTGAGCAGCGTTTCCCTTCTGAGGCGCGTTGCAACGCGTGACGGCAACTCTCCTAGCAACAGCACAGCTTCCAGCAACCGGAGCATCACGTTTAATCTGCCTCCCTTGTGCCGTTAATACACTTTATTCTTTTCAAACGGCTTCAAGGGCCCGCACCCTTCAAGAAACCTGCTTAGAATCAGTGCAGCTACTAATCTTCTTCTCTTTGCGTAACTCTACAGCTCACGCGAGAGCAATTGCTTCAGCTTTCTGGGCAGAAGTCCCTGGAGGTAAAGCTATAGCTTCCCTTACCTGCTGGGCGGTCGGCACCGCACGCCCGGCTTCACGTACCCCTCGCTTTACGCAAAGCTGCTCCCATCGCTGACCCGGGAGGCTTCGGCATCCTCCAGCGGCCGGTCCCTTCAATCCGCTTCTGCTGTTGCCGAGCAACCGTGGGCCACCGACTGCCGGACGGATCCACTGAGGAAAGAAGCCGCGCCGACAACGTTAGCAGGAGCAATATTTACGTCATTAATCGTTTAAGGAGGCACCGAGGGAGGGATGTCGTTTGCACACCAATGGGGACCTGACCCCCGTCGGGGGGGACGGACACCGGCACGCGCAGACCCGACCGCGAACCCCCGCGGCTCGATCGGCGTCTCTGCCCCCCCCCTTGCCGTGCGCTGCAGTACCCGAGTTTCGCCACAGGGCGGCAGCACCGAGGCGCGCCGCGGCACCGCGTTGGGGCGGCCGGGTGCAGTACCGCGCTTTGCCCACAGGACGGCGCCACTGAGACCCGCCGCGGCAGCCCCGGGCGAGCGCTCGTGCCGCGTTTCGCGGGAATCCCGCCAAAAAAACCCCAAAAAACAAACGCGACCAAACAAAAAAGCGCACAGACAGAGCCGCGGCGCGAGAGCCGCGCCCGCAGGACACGGAACCCGCCGGGGCTCGCCCCGAGCTCCCGCCGAAGCGGCGCCCCGCTCGCCACGCCACCCAGCCCGCCCGCAACCGCGCCTTAGCTCTGCTTGTAACCGTCCCCGCGACCGACGGGGGCTGCGCCGCTCCCGGAGGGGCTGCCGCACCGGGCACGGGCGCTGCGCCGGAGGGAGACGCGGCTCCGGACCGCACGCCTCCCAGCAGCTTCGCCAGCGCGGCCGTAAGGGCGGGGGGGGGCGGGGGGGGGGGGGGGGGAAACCGGAACCGAACGCCTCCGCGCCGCGCCGCGCCGGCCCCTCCCGCTCCCCCCGTTCCAACGGCACGGTCACCCTCGCCGCTGCCGCACTCACCTGCCGCCTCTTTCGCCGCTCCGTGCCCCTCGCGCTCCCCCGCCGGGCTCCGCGGGCACCGACAGCCGCCGCGCCCCGGACACGCGCGCGGCGGGAGGTCCCCGGCTGTCCCCTCCTTCCCCTCCGCCCTCCTGCCGCCTCCGGGAAACCTCACGAAGGGCGGCCCTGAGCCGCCCGCCTCCCGATGCCCGGGCGCCGGCCGCAGCGAGGGCTCCGCAGCCGCCCCGACCCCCGTTCCCGTTCGCTCCCGGTCTCCCCCCACGGCGCGGCACCGAGACACCGCGGACCTATCAGCGCTAGCGGTTTGGGCATGCGCAGTAGGGAGACCGCAGCACCCGCCCCTTGCCGCATCCCGGTTGGCTCCCCGGGACACGTCAATCAGCCCTCTCGCCGCCTATCAGCGATCGCGGCTGGGGCATGCGCAGTAGGGAGACCGCAGCTCCCGCCCCTTGCCGCATCCCGGTTGGCTCCCCGGGACACGTCAATCAGCCCTCTCGCCGCCTATCAGCGATCGCGGCTGGGGCATGCGCAGTAGGGAGACCGCAGCTCCCGCCCCTTGCCGCTTCCCGGTTGGCTCCTTGGGACACGTCAATCACCTCTCTCGCCGCCTATCAGCGCTCGCGGTTTGGGCATGCGCACTAGGGAGACCGCAGCTCCCGCCCCTTGCCGCATCCCGGTTGGCTCCCCGGGACACGTCAATCACCTCTCTCGCCGCCTATCAGCGCTCGCGGTTTGGGCATGCGCACTAGGGAGACCGCAGCACCCGCCCCTTGCCGCATCCCGGTTGGCTCCCCGGGACACGTCAATCACCTCTCTCGCCGCCTATCAGCGATCGCGGCTGGGGCATGCGCACTAGGGACGCCGCAACGCCCGCCCCTTCGGCAACATCATTGGCTGCGGGCGGCACGCCAATCAGCATCTCTCCGCCTATCAGCGCTCGCTCTTTGGGGCATGCGCAGTACCCAGCCCTCGACGCCCGCCCCCCCGGCAATCTGATTGGCAGACAGAAAGGCAACTGACGTGCCTAGGCAGCCAACCAGCGCTCCGTTCCTCCAGCCCTCCAGCCCTCCCGCGCCATCTGATTGGCCCGCTCTGCATCCTCACCCGCCGGGTCGCCGCCCTGCCGGGACCCCCCCCCCCCACCCCGCGCCCTCCGGCCGCGCGGCTTGCCGCCGCCGCCGCCGCGTTTAAAAGGCGACAACGAACCGCGCTCCTCTGCTTCACGCGGAAAAGGGGGGCGGCTGGTCACCCGCAGCAGGAAAAACCCTTCTGTCTTGCCTTGCCCTTCGCCCTTACCATTGCACGGCCGTGCGCTCCTCAACGTAAAGCAGCCGCCTGACAGACGCACGCTCAGAACTTGACTAGGCTGGCTGGGGTTTTTGTCTGTCTTACGCACGCGGACTTGCACTTCTCCGAGGAAACACGTTCTTTTTTAAGCACAGCCTCCCCTCGGGGAAAAAAACGTGCCCGCTCCGAGCTCCCCAACACCAGGGAGCCGCGGGGAAACCAGTGAAAGCCAAGACCCACAGCGGCAACGTCAAGTGCCATTTGGCTTCAGTTCCGATCACGCGCTTAAAAGCCTCTCTCGGTCCTACCGGTGACTGCTCCTTCTCTGGAAGGACAAACTGTCTTACCTGAACATCCTAAACTGAAGGCTCCACGGAACAGAACGGGGATTGAGCCACAGGACAACGTGCCGTCCACTTACGCTAATGGGGGAAAAAAAACCCTAGAATTCAAACCCAAATTTAAAACTGCACGTGTCTTTTCCAAGCAGAAGGAGCCTGTGATTCCACAAAAAAAGAAGGGCAAAGAGCAGGTCAGCTTACCAGAGAAAGACAGGGACAGGGAGCAAGACAAGGAGACACAGAGAGAGGGAGAGAGAGGCAAAAGGGACGGAGAGGCCAAAATGAGCGCTCCACAGCCTCCCCTCCCTCGCCCCGACCCCCGTTTCCCCGTTAACTCCCGCTACCCGCCCCGGGACCCCACGGACGCGTTTGCCAGGGAGGCAGCTGTTCAAACGGGATTGAGACGGCGCGCTCTGATTGGCTGCTTTCCACCCCGCCGCGCCGTCCTCCTATTGGATGCTCCTTCCCGCGCTCCGCCCCCAGGTGCCCGCCTCAGCGTCGGACCTGACTGAGGACTGCGCAAGTTGGGCATGCGCAGTACGGACGCCGCAACGCCCGCCCCCCCCGGCAACCTCATTGGCTGCCTACGCACATCAATTGCCATGCTCCCCGCCTATCGGCGCTCCGCCCCTCCAGCCCTCCCGAGAGATCTGATTGGCCCGCTCTGCATCCTCACCCGCCTCGTCTGTCTTCTTCAAGCAAGTTCTGTTTCAAGCACAGCCTCTCCTTGGGGGAAAAAAAATGCCCGCTCCGAGCTCCCAAACACCAGGCAGCCGCGGGGAAACCACTGAAAGCCAAGACCCACAGCGGCAACGTCGAGTGCCATTTGGCTCCAATTCCGATCACGCGCTTAAAAGCCTCTCTCGGCCCTACCCACGACTGCTCCTTCTCTGGAAGGACAAGCCGAACGTCCTAAACCGAAGGAACGCAACTCCGCTGGCAGCCAATTTGCCTCTTCTCCGGCTTCCCCGCGGAATATCTTGTAGCGCCCTCCAACTCGCAAACGTTCTTCCCCAGTCCACGGCCCCAGAGACGCGGCATCTCCCGAGCGGCGAGCGGAATCGACCGCGCGGGATTTTCTTCACGGCGCGGAGAAGGCCACGCTGGCTAAAAAGCACGCCAGAGCACCCGAACCCGTCTGCCGCCCCCGGCCTGCGGCCCAGAGACCGGGAGCGCCCTGCCCGAGGGGCCGCGCGGCTCCGGCCGGCAGGTCTCTCTCCCCTCCGCCCCCCGGCACCGAGGAGGCGCTGCCGCCGCCTCGCCCGCGCCCCCCGGCAGCGGGGCCGCCCCGGGAGAGCCGGGGGAACCCGCCTCGCCGCCGCCCCCGGGAAGGGCGCGGACGGGCGCGGGTTTAATCCCCGAGGGAGAGAGAGGCCGGGCTCCCCGCGCTCACCTCCCCAGGGAAGGCGCGGCCAACGGCCGCTCCAGCTCCGAGCGGCTCCCGCTCGTTGCCGCCGCAGGTCACTTCGGCTCCGCCGGACGCGTCCCCCGGGCAGCGCGCGCGCCCCCCTCCGTCTGACGCAGCTCTGGCTCGTCGAGGCCCCCCGCCTCCGCGGCTCCCGCTCCCGACGAGCTCTGTGCAGCAGCCTGGGCTTCCCGCGAGGTCACAGACCCGCCGCTGCCAAAAGAACGAGGACTGGGATTAACCCTCCTAAGGAGCCATCGAGGGAGGGGTGTCGTTTGCACACCAATGGGGACCTGACCCCCGTCGGGGGGGACGGACACCGGCACGCACAGACCCGACCGCGAACCCCCGCGGCTCGATCGGCGTCTCTGCCTGTGGGTTATCTAGGCTTATAGGATATTAGCAAAAATATATATCTATAGTTAATATGCTAGTTCTAGCTACTAGACCTGTTGTGTTAGCATGGAAAATTACTAAGGGCCGTGAAAAGTTACAACATGCAGATGTAAGCACAAAGAGCAGAAACTTGTGATGATAGATGGGAATGTCCTGTTTAGCAACAGGACCTTGTGGCTGTGAGAAAGCAGCCTGTAAAGCTTGCCCAGCACACAGGACACGATAGTAACAAGGAGCTAGGACAGATTTGCATGCTCTTACTAACCTATCATGAGCTCAGCCTTTGTAATATGTATGAGATAATTAATTGTTGTGCCAATCAGCATAATCCACGATAGTAGTTGTTATGCATGTAACAGTATAAAAGAATTGTGTGAAGAGCAATAAAGTGGACACTTTGCTTGCATCAAGTTGCGTCCCCGTCTCTCAATCGCGGCATCTGCCCCCCCCCCCTTGCCGTGCGCTGCAGTACCCGGGTTTCGCCACAGGGCGGCAGCACCGAGGCGCGCCGCGGCACCGCACTGGGGCGGCCGGGTGCAGCACCGCGCTTTGCCCGCAGCCTTTCCTTCCTTGTCCAATTTATACAACGGTCTCGGCTCCTCAGATTCCGCCAGGGCTGCTCTCCTCGCATTCCCACCAGGTGGTTCCCCAATCCCTTTCCCGCCAGCTAAAATACCCCCCAACGGGCTCTTGTGCAGAGCACCGCTACCCGCGCCGTCCTCCCGTTACGCGTCACGCAGGACGACACGGCTCATCTTGTAACAGAGACAAGCAAGAACTACGAACGCTTCTAGCGGCACTCCACAGGCAATACTAAAACCTGCCCACGACGTACCGCCCTCACAAGTTGTGCTCCAGGTTTATCCCGCCCTCTCCAAAACAAAACACTTCCGGCACGCGGCTCAAGTCCGTCTAACGCTCAGCGCCGCGATCGGGACGCTCGGCCACACGGGCGGCTTCACGGCGCTCGCGCCCCTTGCACGCTAAAGCCACCGCAGCTTCCGCTGTAGGTTTTGGCGTTCGAGTGCACAGTCAGAGCCGAGGCCTATCCGAGAATCAAACCGAACTGCGGTACGCCTCACCGCTACGTACGGGGCCGGCTCTACACCGCGACGGAGCGCCGGAACAACCGACACCAAAAGCTGGCCGCACGAGCAACCCCACAGCAACCGGTTCCTGAGGGCTGCATCTTGTAGAACTTCACCGCAGCGTACGCTGACTCGGCAGCTTCTCTTCAAAAGCGGGAAGAGAAAACAGGGACAGGCACCTGAAAAAACAAGGCAGAGAACAGAGCAGCTGGGAACACCGTGTCATTTGCACGTGCACGTCCCACAAGCCCCCGAGCGTGGGGGGGCTCCCCGAGGAAAACAAAGCGGGGGCAGCGCCCCAAACAGCCGCAGCCCCGGCCCGCAGGCCGGCAGCCGCCCCCCGGCACGGCAACGCTTCCGGCCGACCCGAGAAGGGAGCCGTTCGTGCCGGCCGGTATCGACACCCCCCTTTTCCAGGCAGCTCGGAGAACTCCCTTTGCCAGCGTCGTCCTGGTACGTTTCCCTCGTCCGGCTGCTCTTGTCTGTACCCCGTGTGCACTATCAAGACGGTTTTCTAGGCACGTTTCCCATTGCCTCGTTCGCACAGGGCTTCTAAATTCGCTCTTACCTGTTCGTCCGATCTCGACAGAGCGCGTCAGCTCCTCGCGCCGCGAGGCGCCGCTGCTCTCCCGTCGCCGGTGACGGCTCCTTTGGACCCTAATTCTGATCGGGCTATTAATCTCCTATTAATTGCTTATCCTCTTTGTTACAGTTCCCTGACGTTGGCTGAAGGACACGGCCACCTGGGCTCAGAGACGCGGCTTCCGTACCGGTCTCTGTCCTTTCGGCGGCTGGTTTTACAGCGGCGCCTGCCAATTTATTGCCAGTTTCCTGAGCAGCGTTTCCCTTCTGAGGCGCGTTGCAACGCGTGACGGCAACTCTCCTAGCAACAGCACAGCTTCCAGCAACCGGAGCATCACGTTTAATCTGCCTCCCTTGTGCCGTTAATACACTTTATTCTTTTCAAACGGCTTCAAGGGCCCGCACCCTTCAAGAAACCTGCTTAGAATCAGTGCAGCTACTAATCTTCTTCTCTTTGCGTAACTCTACAGCTCACGCGAGAGCAATTGCTTCAGCTTTCTGGGCAGAAGTCCCTGGAGGTAAAGCTATAGCTTCCCTTACCTGCTGGGCGGTCGGCACCGCACGCCCGGCTTCACGTACCCCTCGCTTTACGCAAAGCTGCTCCCATCGCTGACCCGGGAGGCTTCGGCATCCTCCAGCGGCCGGTCCCTTCAATCCGCTTCTGCTGTTGCCGAGCAACCGTGGGCCACCGACTGCCGGACGGATCCACTGAGGAAAGAAGCCGCGCCGACAACGTTAGCAGGAGCAATATTTACGTCATTAATCGTTTAAGGAGGCACCGAGGGAGGGATGTCGTTTGCACACCAATGGGGACCTGACCCCCGTCGGGGGGGACGGACACCGGCACGCGCAGACCCGACCGCGAACCCCCGCGGCTCGATCGGCGTCTCTGCCCCCCCCCTTGCCGTGCGCTGCAGTACCCGAGTTTCGCCACAGGGCGGCAGCACCGAGGCGCGCCGCGGCACCGCGTTGGGGCGGCCGGGTGCAGTACCGCGCTTTGCCCACAGGACGGCGCCACTGAGACCCGCCGCGGCAGCCCCGGGCGAGCGCTCGTGCCGCGTTTCGCGGGAATCCCGCCAAAAAAACCCCAAAAAACAAACGCGACCAAACAAAAAAGCGCACAGACAGAGCCGCGGCGCGAGAGCCGCGCCCGCAGGACACGGAACCCGCCGGGGCTCGCCCCGAGCTCCCGCCGAAGCGGCGCCCCGCTCGCCACGCCACCCAGCCCGCCCGCAACCGCGCCTTAGCTCTGCTTGTAACCGTCCCCGCGACCGACGGGGGCTGCGCCGCTCCCGGAGGGGCTGCCGCACCGGGCACGGGCGCTGCGCCGGAGGGAGACGCGGCTCCGGACCGCACGCCTCCCAGCAGCTTCGCCAGCGCGGCCGTAAGGGCGGGGGGGGCCGGGGGGGGGGGGGGGGGAAACCGGAACCGAACGCCTCCGCGCCGCGCCGCGCCGGCCCCTCCCGCTCCCCCCGTTCCAACGGCACGGTCACCCTCGCCGCTGCCGCACTCACCTGCCGCCTCTTTCGCCGCTCCGTGCCCCTCGCGCTCCCCCGCCGGGCTCCGCGGGCACCGACAGCCGCCGCGCCCCGGACACGCGCGCGGCGGGAGGTCCCCGGCTGTCCCCTCCTTCCCCTCCGCCCTCCTGCCGCCTCCGGGAAACCTCACGAAGGGCGGCCCTGAGCCGCCCGCCTCCCGATGCCCGGGCGCCGGCCGCAGCGAGGGCTCCGCAGCCGCCCCGACCCCCGTTCCCGTTCGCTCCCGGTCTCCCCCCACGGCGCGGCACCGAGACACCGCGGACCTATCAGCGCTAGCGGTTTGGGCATGCGCAGTAGGGAGACCGCAGCACCCGCCCCTTGCCGCATCCCGGTTGGCTCCCCGGGACACGTCAATCAGCCCTCTCGCCGCCTATCAGCGATCGCGGCTGGGGCATGCGCAGTAGGGAGACCGCAGCTCCCGCCCCTTGCCGCATCCCGGTTGGCTCCCCGGGACACGTCAATCAGCCCTCTCGCCGCCTATCAGCGATCGCGGCTGGGGCATGCGCAGTAGGGAGACCGCAGCTCCCGCCCCTTGCCGCTTCCCGGTTGGCTCCTTGGGACACGTCAATCACCTCTCTCGCCGCCTATCAGCGCTCGCGGTTTGGGCATGCGCACTAGGGAGACCGCAGCTCCCGCCCCTTGCCGCATCCCGGTTGGCTCCCCGGGACACGTCAATCACCTCTCTCGCCGCCTATCAGCGCTCGCGGTTTGGGCATGCGCACTAGGGAGACCGCAGCACCCGCCCCTTGCCGCATCCCGGTTGGCTCCCCGGGACACGTCAATCACCTCTCTCGCCGCCTATCAGCGATCGCGGCTGGGGCATGCGCACTAGGGACGCCGCAACGCCCGCCCCTTCGGCAACATCATTGGCTGCGGGCGGCACGCCAATCAGCATCTCTCCGCCTATCAGCGCTCGCTCTTTGGGGCATGCGCAGTACCCAGCCCTCGACGCCCGCCCCCCCGGCAATCTGATTGGCAGACAGAAAGGCAACTGACGTGCCTAGGCAGCCAACCAGCGCTCCGTTCCTCCAGCCCTCCAGCCCTCCCGCGCCATCTGATTGGCCCGCTCTGCATCCTCACCCGCCGGGTCGCCGCCCTGCCGGGACCCCCCCCCCCCACCCCGCGCCCTCCGGCCGCGCGGCTTGCCGCCGCCGCCGCCGCGTTTAAAAGGCGACAACGAACCGCGCTCCTCTGCTTCACGCGGAAAAGGGGGGCGGCTGGTCACCCGCAGCAGGAAAAACCCTTCTGTCTTGCCTTGCCCTTCGCCCTTACCATTGCACGGCCGTGCGCTCCCCAACGTAAAGCAGCCGCCTGACAGACGCACGCTCAGAACTTGACTAGGCTGGCTGGGGTTTTTGTCTGTCTTACGCACGCGGACTTGCACTTCTCCGAGGAAACACGTTCTTTTTTAAGCACAGCCTCCCCTCGGGGAAAAAAACGTGCCCGCTCCGAGCTCCCCAACACCAGGGAGCCGCGGGGAAACCAGTGAAAGCCAAGACCCACAGCGGCAACGTCAAGTGCCATTTGGCTTCAGTTCCGATCACGCGCTTAAAAGCCTCTCTCGGTCCTACCGGTGACTGCTCCTTCTCTGGAAGGACAAACTGTCTTACCTGAACATCCTAAACTGAAGGCTCCACGGAACAGAACGGGGATTGAGCCACAGGACAACGTGCCGTCCACTTACGCTAATGGGGGAAAAAAAACCCTAGAATTCAAACCCAAATTTAAAACTGCACGTGTCTTTTCCAAGCAGAAGGAGCCTGTGATTCCACAAAAAAAGAAGGGCAAAGAGCAGGTCAGCTTACCAGAGAAAGACAGGGACAGGGAGCAAGACAAGGAGACACAGAGAGAGGGAGAGAGAGGCAAAAGGGACGGAGAGGCCAAAATGAGCGCTCCACAGCCTCCCCTCCCTCGCCCCGACCCCCGTTTCCCCGTTAACTCCCGCTACCCGCCCCGGGACCCCACGGACGCGTTTGCCAGGGAGGCAGCTGTTCAAACGGGATTGAGACGGCGCGCTCTGATTGGCTGCTTTCCACCCCGCCGCGCCGTCCTCCTATTGGATGCTCCTTCCCGCGCTCCGCCCCCAGGTGCCCGCCTCAGCGTCGGACCTGACTGAGGACTGCGCAAGTTGGGCATGCGCAGTACGGACGCCGCAACGCCCGCCCCCCCCGGCAACCTCATTGGCTGCCTACGCACATCAATTGCCATGCTCCCCGCCTATCGGCGCTCCGCCCCTCCAGCCCTCCCGAGAGATCTGATTGGCCCGCTCTGCATCCTCACCCGCCTCGTCTGTCTTCTTCAAGCAAGTTCTGTTTCAAGCACAGCCTCTCCTTGGGGGAAAAAAAATGCCCGCTCCGAGCTCCCAAACACCAGGCAGCCGCGGGGAAACCACTGAAAGCCAAGACCCACAGCGGCAACGTCGAGTGCCATTTGGCTCCAATTCCGATCACGCGCTTAAAAGCCTCTCTCGGCCCTACCCACGACTGCTCCTTCTCTGGAAGGACAAGCCGAACGTCCTAAACCGAAGGAACGCAACTCCGCTGGCAGCCAATTTGCCTCTTCTCCGGCTTCCCCGCGGAATATCTTGTAGCGCCCTCCAACTCGCAAACGTTCTTCCCCAGTCCACGGCCCCAGAGACGCGGCATCTCCCGAGCGGCGAGCGGAATCGACCGCGCGGGATTTTCTTCACGGCGCGGAGAAGGCCACGCTGGCTAAAAAGCACGCCAGAGCACCCGAACCCGTCTGCCGCCCCCGGCCTGCGGCCCAGAGACCGGGAGCGCCCTGCCCGAGGGGCCGCGCGGCTCCGGCCGGCAGGTCTCTCTCCCCTCCGCCCCCCGGCACCGAGGAGGCGCTGCCGCCGCCTCGCCCGCGCCCCCCGGCAGCGGGGCCGCCCCGGGAGAGCCGGGGGAACCCGCCTCGCCGCCGCCCCCGGGAAGGGCGCGGACGGGCGCGGGTTTAATCCCCGAGGGAGAGAGAGGCCGGGCTCCCCGCGCTCACCTCCCCAGGGAAGGCGCGGCCAACGGCCGCTCCAGCTCCGAGCGGCTCCCGCTCGTTGCCGCCGCAGGTCACTTCGGCTCCGCCGGACGCGTCCCCCGGGCAGCGCGCGCGCCCCCCTCCGTCTGACGCAGCTCTGGCTCGTCGAGGCCCCCCGCCTCCGCGGCTCCCGCTCCCGACGAGCTCTGTGCAGCAGCCTGGGCTTCCCGCGAGGTCACAGACCCGCCGCTGCCAAAAGAACGAGGACTGGGATTAACCCTCCTAAGGAGCCATCGAGGGAGGGGTGTCGTTTGCACACCAATGGGGACCTGACCCCCGTCGGGGGGGACGGACACCGGCACGCACAGACCCGACCGCGAACCCCCGCGGCTCGATCGGCGTCTCTGCCTGTGGGTTATCTAGGCTTATAGGATATTAGCAAAAATATATATCTATAGTTAATATGCTAGTTCTAGCTACTAGACCTGTTGTGTTAGCATGGAAAATTACTAAGGGCCGTGAAAAGTTACAACATGCAGATGTAAGCACAAAGAGCAGAAACTTGTGATGATAGATGGGAATGTCCTGTTTAGCAACAGGACCTTGTGGCTGTGAGAAAGCAGCCTGTAAAGCTTGCCCAGCACACAGGACACGATAGTAACAAGGAGCTAGGACAGATTTGCATGCTCTTACTAACCTATCATGAGCTCAGCCTTTGTAATATGTATGAGATAATTAATTGTTGTGCCAATCAGCATAATCCACGATAGTAGTTGTTATGCATGTAACAGTATAAAAGAATTGTGTGAAGAGCAATAAAGTGGACACTTTGCTTGCATCAAGTTGCGTCCCCGTCTCTCAATCGCGGCATCTGCCCCCCCCCCCTTGCCGTGCGCTGCAGTACCCGGGTTTCGCCACAGGGCGGCAGCACCGAGGCGCGCCGCGGCACCGCACTGGGGCGGCCGGGTGCAGCACCGCGCTTTGCCCGCAGCCTTTCCTTCCTTGTCCAATTTATACAACGGTCTCGGCTCCTCAGATTCCGCCAGGGCTGCTCTCCTCGCATTCCCACCAGGTGGTTCCCCAATCCCTTTCCCGCGAGCTAAAATACCCCCCAACGGGCTCTTGTGCAGAGCACCGCTACCCGCGCCGTCCTCCCGTTACGCGTCACGCAGGACGACACGGCTCATCTTGTAACAGAGACAAGCAAGAACTACGAACGCTTCTAGCGGCACTCCACAGGCAATACTAAAACCTGCCCACGACGTACCGCCCTCACAAGTTGTGCTCCAGGTTTATCCCGCCCTCTCCAAAACAAAACAATTCCGGCACGCGGCTCAAGTCCGTCTAACGCTCAGCGCCGCGATCGGGACGCTCGGCCACACGGGCGGCTTCACGGCGCTCGCGCCCCTTGCACGCTAAAGCCACCGCAGCTTCCGCTGTAGGTTTTGGCGTTCGAGTGCACAGTCAGAGCCGAGGCCTATCCGAGAATCAAACCGAACTGCGGTACGCCTCACCGCTACGTACGGGGCCGGCTCTACACCGCGACGGAGCGCCGGAACAACCGACACCAAAAGCTGGCCGCACGAGCAACCCCACAGCAACCGGTTCCTGAGGGCTGCATCTTGTAGAACTTCACCGCAGCGTACGCTGACTCGGCAGCTTCTCTTCAAAAGCGGGAAGAGAAAACAGGGACAGGCACCTGAAAAAACAAGGCAGAGAACAGAGCAGCTGGGAACACCGTGTCATTTGCACGTGCACGTCCCACAAGCCCCCGAGCGTGGGGGGGCTCCCCGAGGAAAACAAAGCGGGGGCAGCGCCCCAAACAGCCGCAGCCCCGGCCCGCAGGCCGGCAGCCGCCCCCCGGCACGGCAACGCTTCCGGCCGACCCGAGAAGGGAGCCGTTCGTGCCGGCCGGTATCGACACCCCCCTTTTCCAGGCAGCTCGGAGAACTCCCTTTGCCAGCGTCGTCCTGGTACGTTTCCCTCGTCCGGCTGCTCTTGTCTGTACCCCGCGTGCACCATCAAGACGGTTTTCTAGGCACGTTTCCCATTGCCTCGTTCGCACAGGGCTTCTAAATTCGCTCTTACCTGTTCGTCCGATCTCGACAGAGCGCGTCAGCTCCTCGCGCCGCGAGGCGCCGCTGCTCTCCCGTCGCCGGTGACGGCTCCTTTGGACCCTAATTCTGATCGGGCTATTAATCTCCTATTAATTGCTTATCCTCTTTGTTACAGTTCCCTGACGTTGGCTGAAGGACACGGCCACCTGGGCTCAGAGACGCGGCTTCCGTACCGGTCTCTGTCCTTTCGGCGGCTGGTTTTACAGCGGCGCCTGCCAATTTATGGCCAGTTTCCTGAGCAGCGTTTCCCTTCTGAGGCGCGTTGCAACGCGTGACGGCAACTCTCCTAGCAACAGCACAGCTTCCAGCAACCGGAGCATCACGTTTAATCTGCCTCCCTTGTGCCGTTAATACACTTTATTCTTTTCAAACGGCTTCAAGGGCCCGCACCCTTCAAGAAACCTGCTTAGAATCAGTGCAGCTACTAATCTTCTTCTCTTTGCGTAACTCTACAGCTCACGCGAGAGCAATTGCTTCAGCTTTCTGGGCAGAAGTCCCTGGAGGTAAAGCTATAGCTTCCCTTACCTGCTGGGCGGTCGGCACCGCACGCCCGGCTTCACGTACCCCTCACTTTACGCAAAGCTGCTCCCATCGCTGACCCGGGAGGCTTCGGCATCCTCCAGCGGCCGGTCCCTTCAATCCGCTTCTGCTGTTGCCGAGCAACCGTGGGCCACCGACTGCCGGACGGATCCACTGAGGAAAGAAGCCGCGCCGACAACGTTAGCAGGAGCAATATTTACGTCATTAATCGTTTAAGGAGGCACCGAGGGAGGGATGTCGTTTGCACACCAATGGGGACCTGACCCCCGTCGGGGGGGACGGACACCGGCACGCGCAGACCCGACCGCGAACCCCCGCGGCTCGATCGGCGTCTCTGCCCCCCCCCTTGCCGTGCGCTGCAGTACCCGAGTTTCGCCACAGGGCGGCAGCACCGAGGCGCGCCGCGGCACCGCGTTGGGGCGGCCGGGTGCAGTACCGCGCTTTGCCCACAGGACGGCGCCACTGAGACCCGCCGCGGCAGCCCCGGGCGAGCGCTCGTGCCGCGTTTCGCGGGAATCCCGCCAAAAAAACCCCAAAAAACAAACGCGACCAAACAAAAAAGCGCACAGACAGAGCCGCGGCGCGAAAGCCGCGCCCGCAGGACACGGAACCCGCCGGGGCTCGCCCCGAGCTCCCGCCGAAGCGGCGCCCCGCTCGCCACGCCACCCAGCCCGCCCGCAACCGCGCCTTAGCTCTGCTTGTAACCGTCCCCGCGACCGACGGGGGCTGCGCCGCTCCCGGAGGGGCTGCCGCACCGGGCACGGGCGCTGCGCCGGAGGGAGACGCGGCTCCGGACCGCACGCCTCCCAGCAGCTTCGCCAGCGCGGCCGTAAGGGCGGGGGGGGGCCGGGGGGGGGGGGGGGGGGGAAACCGGAACCGAACGCCTCCGCGCCGCGCCGCGCCGGCCCCTCCCGCTCCCCCCGTTCCAACGGCACGGTCACCCTCGCCGCTGCCGCACTCACCTGCCGCCTCTTTCGCCGCTCCGTGCCCCTCGCGCTCCCCCGCCGGGCTCCGCGGGCACCGACAGCCGCCGCGCCCCGGACACGCGCGCGGCGGGAGGTCCCCGGCTGTCCCCTCCTTCCCCTCCGCCCTCCTGCCGCCTCCGGGAAACCTCACGAAGGGCGGCCCTGAGCCGCCCGCCTCCCGATGCCCGGGCGCCGGCCGCAGCGAGGGCTCCGCAGCCGCCCCGACCCCCGTTCCCGTTCGCTCCCGGTCTCCCCCCACGGCGCGGCACCGAGACACCGCGGACCTATCAGCGCTAGCGGTTTGGGCATGCGCAGTAGGGAGACCGCAGCACCCGCCCCTTGCCGCATCCCGGTTGGCTCCCCGGGACACGTCAATCAGCCCTCTCGCCGCCTATCAGCGATCGCGGCTGGGGCATGCGCAGTAGGGAGACCGCAGCTCCCGCCCCTTGCCGCATCCCGGTTGGCTCCCCGGGACACGTCAATCAGCCCTCTCGCCGCCTATCAGCGATCGCGGCTGGGGCATGCGCAGTAGGGAGACCGCAGCTCCCGCCCCTT
>NW_027043321.1:0-68497 GCF_036013475.1 Columba livia
AAAGAAAGAAAGAAAGAAAGAAAGAAAGAAAGAAAGAAGAAAGGAAGAAAAAAGAAAGAAGAAAGAAAGAAAAAAGAAAGAAAGGAAGAAAGAAAGAGAGATAGTAGGAAAGAAGGAAAAAAAGAAAGAAACAAAGAAAGAAAGAAGGAGAAAGAAGGTAAGAAAAAAGAAATAAAGAAAGAAAAAAGAAAAAAGAAAGAAACAAGAAAGAAAGAAAAAAAGAAAGAAAGAAAGAAAGAAAGAAAGAAAGAAAGAAAGAAAGAAAGAAAGAAAGAAAAATGAAGAAAGAAATAAAGAAGAAAGAAAGAAAAAAGAAAGAAAGAATGGAAGAAAGAAAGAAAGTAGGAAAGAAAGAAAAAAGAAAGAAAGTAAGTAAGAAAGTAGGAAAGAAAGAAGAAAGAAAGAATGAAATTACAAAAAGAGAGAAACAATGGAATAAAGAAGGAAAGAAAGAAAGAAAGAAAAAAGCAGGAAAAAAAGAAAGAAAAAATAAGAAAGAAATAAAGGAAGAAAGAGAAAAGTAAGAAAAAAGGAAAGAAAAATGAAAGAAAAAAGAAAGAAATAAGGAAAGAAAGAAGGAAAGAAAGAAAGAAAGAGAAAAGAAAGAAAGAAAGAAATTAAAAAAGAGAAAGAAAGGTTGAAAAATAAAAGAAAGAAGAAAGAAGAAAAAAGAAAAAAAGAGAGAAGAAAGAAAGAGTAATTAAGAAAGAAATAAAGAAATTAAAAAAAAAGAAAGAAAGATAGTAAAAAGAAAGAAAGAATAAAGAAAGAAAAAAGAAAAAAGAAAGTAAGAAAGAAGAAATTAAAAGAAAGAAAGAAAGAAAGAGAGTAGGAAAGGAAGCAGGAAAGAAAGAAAGAAAAATAGAAAGAAAGAAAGAAAGAAAGAAAAAAGAAAGAAAGAAAGAAATTTAAAAAGAATGAAAGAAAGAAAGAGAGTAGGAAAGAAATTATTAAAGAAAGAAAGAAAGAAAAAAAGAAAGAAAAAAAAACAAATAACTAAAAAAGAAAGAAAAAAGAAAGAAAAAGGAAAGAAAAAAGAAAGAAAAAAGAAAGGAGAAAGAAAGAAAGAAGTAAGAAAGAAAAAAGAGAGAAAGAAAAAAGAAATAATGAAAGAAAGAAAGAAAGAAAGAAAACAGAAAGAAAGAAGGAAAGAAAGAAAGAGAGAAATTAGGAAAGAAATAAAGAAAGTAAGAAACAAAGTAGGAAAGAAAGAAAGAAAGAAAGAAAGAAAGTAGGAAGGAAAGAAATAAAGAAAGAAAGAAAGAAAGGAAAAAAGAAAGAAAGAAATAAAGAAAAAAGAAAGAAATGAAGAAAGAAAGAACAAAGTACAAAGTAAGAAAGAAAGAGAGAAATTAAAAAAGAAAGAAAGAGTGAAAGAAAAAAGAAAGAAAAAAGTAATAAAGAAATTAAAAAAAAGAAAGAAAGAAGAAAGAAGAAAAAATGAAAAAAGAAAATAAGAAAGGAAGACAAAAGAAAGAAAAAAGAAAGAAAGAAAGAAATTTAAAAAGAAATAAAAAAAGAAAAAAAAGAAAGAAATGAAGAGAGAAAGAAAGAAAGAAAAAAGAAAGAAAGAAAAAAGAAAGAAAGAAGAAAGAAAAAATAAAGAAAAAAAGAAAGAAAGAAGAAAGAAATAAGAAAGAAACAAAGAAACAAAGAAATAAAGAAAGAAAAAAGAAAGACAGAAAGAAAGAAGAAAGAAAAAAAAAGAAAGAAAGGAAGAAATTTAAAAAAAAGAAAGAAATAGAATACAGAAAGAAAGAAGAAAGAAAGAAAAAAGAAAGAAAGAAAGATGAAAGAAAGAAAAAAAGAAAGAAAGAAAAATGAAACAAAGGAAAAAGAAAAAAGAAAAAATAAAGAATGTAAGAAATTAAAAAAGAAAGAAAGAAAGAAATAAGTAGGAAAGAAAGAAAAAAAAAGAAAGAAAAATGAAAGAAAGACGAAAGGAAAAAGAAAGAAAGAAAAAGAAAGTAAGAAATTAAAAAAGAATTAGAAAGAAAGAGAGAAAGAAGAAAGAAAGAAAGAAACAAAGAGAGTAGGAAAGAAATTAGGCATGAAAGGAAGAAGGAAAGTAGGAAAGAAAGAAAGAAAGAAAGAAAGTAGGAAGAAAGAAAGAAAGAAAGAAAGAAAGAAAGAAAGAAAGAAAGAAAGAAAGAAAGAAAGAAAGAAGGAAGAAGGAAAGAAAAAAGAAAGAAAAAGAAAGAAAAACAAAGAAAGAATGAAAGAAAGAAAGAAAAAAGGAAAAAATACAAAAGAAAGAAAAAGAAAGAAAGAAGGAAAGAGAAACAAACTAAAAAAAAGAAAGAAAGATAGAAAAAAGAAAGATAGAAGAGAGAAAGAAAAAAGAAAGAAAGAAAAAAATTAAAATGAAAGAAAGACAGAAAGAAAGAAAGATAGAAAGAAAGAAAGAAAGAAGGGGTTTTACAGCCCAATTCGGCTTTTAAAAACCGCCGATTTCTTTAAACTCTGGCACTTCAACGGCGCTTTTCGCGGTTTCATTTCACTGAGCTGCGGTGCGGGCGGTTCGAGGCTCCTGAAGACGCTGAATTGTTTCAATTATTTAGCGCTGTGAGGAGCCATTTTGGGGCTGTTTGGGTCTAAATCGGCTTCTAAAAAGGTTTATTTAATGCATTTAAAGTTTGAGGGGCCGATTTGCGACTTTAAAGTTTTTTGAATCTACTTATTGATAAGAATTTATACAATAGATTAATATTTAAAGCCCGGGGGGAGATTTGGGGCTGTTTCCCAGGATTGCGAGTACAAATCCGTTTCTTTCTTTTAACCGTTTATTAATTTAAATTATTATATTTAAACGGGGCTTTTAGAGGATTTATGAGGGTTTTTTTGATCATTTTGGGCAGTTCTGAGGCTCCTAAAGCCGCTTAATTATTAAATTATTAATTGTTAAAATAATTTCAATAGTTGTTGAAATAAGTGTGTAAGTTATTGTGTTTAAACTCGGGAGGGGCATTTCGTTGCTTTCTGAGGGGGTTTTAGGGCTGAATTCACTTTATTGAACGTGTCTAGAGCTGGGGGTCCCAGATTTGTTGCTGATTTGGCCCCAAAAAAAGCTTTAAAAAATCTATCTATTTATTTATGATTTACTGAATTAATATTTAAGCGGGAACATATTCGGCTTTTTTAACCCGCCGCCATTTTGTCTCCCCCGTCCCGTTCTCCCCTCACGCTGAGGGGGCCGAGGAGACGCTCGCTGATTGGCCGGTGCCGTCTGGCGGGAAAGCCTCCCCCGGCTCTGCCCCGCTCGGCTGTCTCCGAGGGAGAGAAAGGCGCTGATTGGTCGCTGCGTCTGAGGGGAGAAAGGCGCTGATTGGTCGCTGCGTCTGAGGGGAGAAAGGCGCTGATTGGTCGCTGCCTCTGAGGAGAGAAAGGCGCTGATTGGTCGCCACCTCCCTAAACCCACTTAATTGTTTACATTGTGTTTTAAAAATTATTTATATATTTTAATTTAATTTAAATTATTAAAATTAATTTTAATTTAATATTAAATATATAGATAAAATCAATATAGTAATATACTACTATAAATGATATAATATGATGAGTAGTAGAAATATATATAATATATAATCTGATATAATTAACTGATCAACTAATATTTGTTGATATTATTTAATGTAATTTATAATTAATATATAATGGCATAATATAATGATGATATCTATAACATACTATTGTAATAATGATATTCATTAAATATTAATATATATTATATAAATATGTATAATTACTATGTAATGTATCTAATCTATTTTTACATATATATCTTATTATATAAAGCTGTGAGGGACCATATTTGGGCGGGTTTTTGATATTTTTAAGGCTATTTGATCTCAAATTCAATTTACTTCATTTTGGGGCTGTTTTTAGGATACTTTGTGCTCAAAGAAGCTTTCAAGATCCATTTTTTTGGCAGTTAATTTGCTCACTCGGTTAATGTTGCAGCGGGGGGATTTGGGGCTGTTTCCCAGGACTGTGACACAAATAACGGCCCTTTCCTTCCCTTTCCCACTGCAGCTCCTGCGCAGAGAACAGTGAAGGCAGCCTGGCCACGCCCCCTCCGGCTGACCGCGCCCCCTGCTCCGGCTGATCGCTTCCCCAACTCTGGCTGGCCGCGTGCCCCCCCCCCCGCCCCCCCCCTCTGGCTGATGGACACCCCCCCCCCCCCCAACTCCGGCTGACCGCGTGCCCACCCCAACTCTGGCTGACTGTGGCCCCCTGGCCCCCCGGCTGACCGCATGCCCTCCCACTGCACTCCTGCTGACCGTGAGACCCCCCGCCACCTCCTCCGGCTGGCCACATCTCCACTGCACACCATGGCGGGGATGGGGCAGGGGGGGGGGGGATCACAAGGGTCTATGGGGCGGTGTAGGGGTCAGGGGGGCTGTGGGGTCTATGGGGTTGTTGTGGGGTGAAACACCCCTGAAGAGGCTGAACGCCCTGCAGGTGAGTGAACCACACGCTGACCCACAGTGCCCCATAGCACCTCCACTCTGCCCTATGGATCCATATATCCACAGGAGTGCCCCACAGCACCCCATGGCTCCTGCACTCTGCTCTGTAGATGCCCAGTACTGCCCCACAGCACCATATAGCTCCTGTACTCTGCCCCATACATCCACAGGAGTGCCCCACAGCACCCCATAGTGACTCTACTCTTCCCCATAGACCCACAGTGCTGCCCCACAGGACTCTACTCTGCCCCTTAGACCCAGAGAGCTGCCCCACAGCAGCCTGTAGGTGCTGCGTTCTGCCCCATTGGTGCAAAGTGCTGCCCCACAGCACCCTACACCTCTGTCCACCTGACCCCCCTTCCCTCCTGACTACGCCTGCACTGCCCACTATGGGTGGGTCACAAGGGTCTATGGGGCGGGTGTGGGGGTCAGGGGGCTGTGGGGTCAATGGGGTTGTTGTGGGGTGAAACACCCCTGAAGAGGGTGAACCCCTTACAGGTGAGTGACCCACACAGTGACCCACAGCAGCTCATAGCCCCTCTGCCCTATGGAGTCACTGCACCCCATAGCTGCTTTTACTCTGCCACATAAATGGACAGCACTGCTCCACAGCACCCTGTATCTCCACTCTGCCCTGTAGACACACAGTGCTGTCCCACAGCACCCCATATCTTGTTCACTCTGCCCTATAGACCCACAGTGTAACCCTACAGCACCCCATAGTTCCTCTGCCCTATAGATCAACAACACTGTCCCAGAAAACACCATAGCTTCTTCCCACTAGCCCATAGGCCAGCAGTTCTGCCCTATAGCACACTGTAGCTCCTGTACCCTGCCCCATAGACCCACAGCAGTGCCCCACAGTGCCCCACACATCTGGTCTGCCCTATACATCCACAGCACTGCTCTGCAGCACCATATACTTTCAGCACTCTGCCCCATTGATATGTAGCATCCCACAGCTTCTGCATTCCGCCCATAGATCGACATTCCTGGGTCCCCTCACCCCACCAGATGTCCTGGGTTACGATGCTGCACGGGGCCCTGTGCACAACAAAATGAGGACAGCATGGCTGCTGGGCTCCACCCTGCTTGGAATCCAAGATGGTTGGGGCGGGGGGGAGGGCTGGCAGCCATGCTGGCACTGCCGGAGGGGCTGTAGGTCTGCGCCGTGCTCAGGCGGCAGCTTCCGGCTGTATTGGCTGCTCCCATTGGCTGGCCCTGTGGCCCTGCACCCTGCACATGGGAAGAAGATGGCTGCCCTGATGGGCGTGGCCATCTCGGCTGCTGTGTCCCTGCTGGTGGGCGGGGCCATGACTGTCATGGCTGCTAAGCCTGTGCTGGAAGGGTGGGGCTGAGGTGGGCGGGGCCTGCCTAGGGCAGCCATTCTGGGGTGGGGCCCAAGGTGGGTGGTGAGGCCTGTGACTCTGTTTACCCCTGATGGCCATCTTGGAAAAGATCAGCGCTGTGCCGCTGCCATCCTGACATTGCTCCCCCAGGGCCATGTTGGGGGATTTTCAACCTGCTTTTGGGGCCAATTCTCACCCAATAAAATTAAATAATGTAAAAAAACCTTAAGCATGTGGTTTGTTCCATTTCCAGTGAAGGATTTGGGGGTGGGGTTTAGGGTTGAGGGTGGGGCTGAAGATGTGGGCAGGGCCACTGCCAACCCCACCTCCCTCCCAAGCTCTCCTCAATGTGCCTTCTCGAAGGGGTGTGCCCCAACCAGGCCCACCCCCTTTCCAAGCACCCCACCCTCCCAGCTGGGCTCCTCCCACTTGACCCACACTTCCACCCCCATTGGTGGGCTCCCTGCAGGGGGTGTGGCCTACAGACCTACAACTCCTTCCCCTCCGCTGCCGAGCCATGTACCCGACAGGGCATGACAGGGGCAGGCAAAGCTCAAGAAAGACCAACAGAGCCAGGCAGGGCCTGAGAGAGCTTGACGGATCCTCACAGAGCCTGACAAAGCTTGGAAGAGCCCAACAGGACCCGTCAGGGCCTGACAAATCTTGTCAGTTCCTGATAGAGCATCAATGTGTATGACAGAGCCCTGGGGGTCTCAACAGAGCCTGAGAAATCTTGACAGGGCTCAGCAGACCCCAACAGGTCTCCACAGAGCCCTACAGACCCCATCAAAACCTGATAGAGCCTGACAGACCCCAAAGAGGTCTCACAGGGCTTCACAAAAACCAACAGTGTCTGACAGAGCCCGACAGGAGTGCAGGTGCTGTCACTTCCAGTGAGGGTCCAGGTGATTTGATAAGGGTGGTGGGTGGGGCCTGGGGTGATTGACCCCTCCCCTTTCCCAGGGGATTGTGGGAAGGGGTGGGCGGGCCTCAGGGTATTTGAGCCCCAGTCCCTAGGTAGGGAAGCTCATTCTGCTCCTGGGCTGCTTGGGTGCTGGTTCTCTGCTGCTCCTTTAGCAGTCAGCAGCTTTTGAGCTGTTTAAGCTACATGGGTGGGTGTGTTTGGAGAAGTGGAGATGTCTGTTTGAGGTAGGACCTTCAGGATCAGAAAAGTTTCAATAGCAGATGTAGTTGAAAGTATGTTTGTAACTATTTTTCATTTATTGAATCAATTCCTGGTACTTGGCATTTTCTCTAAATTCCTGATTGCAATGAAGATGGGGTGTTAATTCTTGGTTTGTATTGGTGTGTAACAAGTTGCTGATATAATCTCTCCTCCTAGGATGCTCAGGTTATCTACCAGGGGTTAGGATGAGCATCTCGTATCTGTAGGTGGTTTTAGCATTTCTGAAGGAAGCAGCAGGACCATAACGCAGAGTGTCTTTCAAGCTATGGGGTGGCTCATGGCCTCCCTGATCACCCACAGAACAGTGTGTTGTCCACAGAACCTTTGCAGAATGCGGTGAACCCTGGTAGATCATTCAAATGTAACTCTCAGAACTCCGTCAAGGAGAGCAATGGCTAGGGAACTACGACGGACAACCCTTATGAGTGCTCATTATTGTGTATGTGATTTTGTATTGTGGGTGATGAAGGGGAAAGTGGCAACTTTCTGGTTTGTCCCAAGCACTACAGTTCATTTGCTTCTCGCCGTCTTAGGCTTCACGAGCGATGAGGGTTTGTGACCGCGCCTGCGGCCACGACACGCTGACCAGACCGCCCTGGAACTCAGCAGGAGGTGTTGTTGTGTAATTATGGTGTTTGTCGTGTTTCTTGATTTGTATATTGTATAGTGTGTGGTATTGTGTAATTATACAATATACAAATCAAGAAACACGACAAACACCATAATAACACAATACCACACACTATACAATATACAAAATACTACATCCACCAAAACTAACAAAATGACACTTAAAATCAATAAACACTACACAGACTATACAATATACAAAATACTACATCCACCAAAACTTACAAAATGACACTTAAAATCAATAAAGACTATAAACACCATAATTACACAACAACACACACTATACAATATACACAACAAGCGCCCAATCGGCGCTACGCCGATCGGCACCGGCGTGCCAGATGCCGGGATGGCACCCGAGATGCCTTTCGTGCCCCTCGAACGCAACGAGACCCCAGGATCGTCTGACAGGCGCAAGGCAGGCTTCCCGAACTACAGCACAACGCAGACGCAGGCTGGAGCTGCCCTGCCCGGCACACGCTGGCATCGCACGGTAAAGGTCCCCGGGCCCTTCACCCGCGCCAAGGGCACGGTTCCTGGACGGCCCTTGCCCTTAGCAGAGCTAAACCCCCCGTCCCTGCGATTCCCAGCCCCTTCCCAGCCCTCGCGCCTCCACTTAGCTTTCAGAGGGCCGAGGGACCGAACCCATCTTCAGCAGAGGAAAACGCCACGTGTGCCAACGGGCGTCTTCCCGCGTCGCCGGGTTCCTCTTCAGCGCCTGCAGAAACACGAGAAAGCACACGCTCGCTAAGCCGCGCCGGCACACGGCGCCGCGGGGCAAACGCCGACCCCTTCCGCAACACCCACCTCCTGCTGAGTTCCAGGGCGGTCCGGTCAGCGTGTCGTGGCGCGGGCGCGGTCACAAACCCTCATCGCTTGTGACGCCTAAGACGGCGAGAAACAAAGAACTGTAGCTCTTTGAACGAAACCCTGGCCCCACACTCCTCCTCGCCCCTACCACGGCTCCGTGCTCACCTTGCCAGAGGAGCTGCGCTGCCGATACCCAGCTTTCCACTTTGCTTCACGCCTAGAAAAGAGAGAAACGACCAAACTTAGCTAGAGCCACACAGCACAGCTTCCTGCTCCCACCACGCACAGACCCACTTGCTTCCGGCGCTCGGCTCGCCTCCTCCGGCGCTCTTTCGTGCCAAGTTGTCCCTCTGCATCTGAAATCAAGGTATTCAACAAGTTACCCAGGAGCTCATCAACAGCTTGACCATTCCACGGGTCTGCTTTCTATTCAGGAATCCCACAACAAGGTCTAATTGAGTCCCAAAGACCACTGGGGAACGGACTGTCCGCTCCCCTGCCCACGGCTACTCCGTCCCAGATGACCGCACAACCTCTGCCTACGCAGGATAACATGTCCACAGATCAATCGTGGACTCCTAAACTCAGTCCGCCCGCTCCTAACTCTACACCTCCGGGCAGAGCAGCTCCGAGCCAAACGCGCACGTGCTTAGACAGATGCTCCACACAACATTATAGACGACCCGACAGCAATAACACCAAAAATGCTCCACAACAAAAATGACTCCGTACCAGAGACGGCAACAGCAAAAACAACCTGCGGGGAGGCAGGGGTGAGGCGAGGAGCCTCTACTGCAACCCCAGAAAAAAAAGGAGCCGAACGTCACGGCCCCTTATGAGACGGCAGCTCTGGCGCAAACACGCAGAGACGGCGCAAATACGAGAAGCTGCTACAAGACCTAAAACCTTCAAGATGCTGGGAATAAAGTGCCAGTCCCTTAGACTGGATGGGTAGAGAGCACAGCTGCCGGCACAGCCCAGGACAACGCCACAAACACCCCTGACCAGAAGCAGCCGAAAGGCAAGAACCCGCCACGCTTTCGGCTGCCGACACCAGAAAACCAGCGCCCAATCGGCGCTACGCCGATCGGCACCGGCGTTCCAGATGCCGGGATGGCACCCGAGATGCCTTTCGTGCCCCTCGAACGCAACGAGACCCCAGGATCGTCTGACAGGCGCAAGGCAGGCTTCCCGAACTACAGCACAACGCAGACGCAGGCTGGAGCTGCCCTGCCCGGCACACGCTGGCATCGCACGGTAAAGGTCCCCGGGCCCTTCACCCGCGCCAAGGGCACGGTTCCTGGACGGCCCTTGCCCGTAGCAGAGCTAAACCCCCCGTCCCTGCGATTCCCAGCCCCTTCCCAGCCCTCGCGCCTCCACTTAGCTTTCAGAGGGCCGAGGGACCGAACCCATCTTCAGCAGAGGAAAACGCCACGTGTGCCAACGGGCATCTTCCCGCGTCGCCGGGTTCCTCTTCAGCGCCTGCAGAAACACGAGAAAGCACACGCTCGCTAAGCCGCGCTGGCACACGGCGCCGCGGGGCAAACGCCGACCCCTTCCGCAACACCCACCTCCTGCTGAGTTCCAGGGCGGTCCGTCAGCGTGTCGTGGCGCGGGCGCGGTCACAAACCCTCATCGCTTGTGACGCCTAAGACGGCGAGAAACAAAGAACTGTAGCTCTTTGAACGAAACCCTGGCCCCACGCTCCTCCTCGCCCCTACCACGGCTCCGTGCTCACCTTGCCAGAGGAGCTGCGCTGCCGATACCCAGCTTTCCACTTTGCTTCACGCCTAGAAAAGAGAGAAACGACCAAACTTAGCTAGAGCCACACAGCACAGCTTCCTGCTCCCACCACGCACAGACCCACTTGCTTCCGGCGCTCGGCTCGCCTCCTCCGGCGCTCTTTCGTGCCAAGTTGTCCCTCTGCATCTGAAACCAAGGTATTCAACAAGTTACCCAGGAGCTCATCAACAGCTTGACCATTCCACAGGTCTGCTTTCTATTCAGGAATCCCACAACAAGGTCTAACTGAGTCCCAAAGACCACTGGGGAACGGACTGTCCGCTCCCCTGCCCACGGCTACTCCGTCCCAGATGACCGCACAACCTCTGCCTACGCAGGATAAAATGTCCACAGATCAATCGTGGACTCCTAAACTCAGTCCGCCCGCTCCTAACTCTACACCTCCGGGCAGAGCAGCTCCGAGCCAAACGCGCACGTGCTTAGACAGATGCTCCACACAACATTATAGACGACCCGACAGCAATAACACCAAAAATGCTCCACAACAAAAATGACTCCGTACCAGAGACGGCAACAGCAAAAACAACCTGCGGGGAGGCAGGGGTGAGGCGAGGAGCCTCTACTGCAACCCCAGAAAAAAAAGGAGCCGAACGTCACGGCCCCTTATGAGACGGCAGCTCTGGCGCAAACACGCAGAGACGGCGCAAATACGAGAAGCTGCTACAAGACCTAAAACCTTCAAGATGCTGGGAATAAAGTGCCAGTCCTTTAGACTGGATGGGTAGAGAGCACAGCTGCCGGCACAGCCCAGGACAACGCCACAAACACCCCTGACCAGAAGCAGCCGAAAGGCAAGAACCCGCCACGCTTTCGGCTGCCGACACCAGAAAACCAGCGCCCAATCGGCGCTACGCCGATCGGCACCGGCGTTCCAGATGCCGGGATGGCACCCGAGATGCCTTTCGTGCCCCTCGAACGCAACGAGACCCCAGGATCGTCTGACAGGCGCAAGGCAGGCTTCCCGAACTACAGCACAACGCAGACGCAGGCTGGAGCTGCCCTGCCCGGCACACGCTGGCATCGCACGGTAAAGGTCCCCGGGCCCTTCACCCGCGCCAAGGGCACGGTTCCTGGACGGCCCTTGCCCGTAGCAGAGCTAAACCCCCCGTCCCTGCGATTCCCAGCCCCTTCCCAGCCCTCGCGCCTCCACTTAGCTTTCAGAGGGCCGAGGGACCGAACCCATCTTCAGCAGAGGAAAACGCCACGTGTGCCAACGGGCATCTTCCCGCGTCGCCGGGTTCCTCTTCAGCGCCTGCAGAAACACGAGAAAGCACACGCTCGCTAAGCCGCGCTGGCACACGGCGCCGCGGGGCAAACGCCGACCCCTTCCGCAACACCCACCTCCTGCTGAGTTCCAGGGCGGTCCGTCAGCGTGTCGTGGCGCGGGCGCGGTCACAAACCCTCATCGCTTGTGACGCCTAAGACGGCGAGAAACAAAGAACTGTAGCTCTTTGAACGAAACCCTGGCCCCACGCTCCTCCTCGCCCCTACCACGGCTCCGTGCTCACCTTGCCAGAGGAGCTGCGCTGCCGATACCCAGCTTTCCACTTTGCTTCACGCCTAGAAAAGAGAGAAACGACCAAACTTAGCTAGAGCCACACAGCACAGCTTCCTGCTCCCACCACGCACAGACCCACTTGCTTCCGGCGCTCGGCTCGCCTCCTCCGGCGCTCTTTCGTGCCAAGTTGTCCCTCTGCATCTGAAACCAAGGTATTCAACAAGTTACCCAGGAGCTCATCAACAGCTTGACCATTCCACAGGTCTGCTTTCTATTCAGGAATCCCACAACAAGGTCTAACTGAGTCCCAAAGACCACTGGGGAACGGACTGTCCGCTCCCCTGCCCACGGCTACTCCGTCCCAGATGACCGCACAACCTCTGCCTACGCAGGATAAAATGTCCACAGATCAATCGTGGACTCCTAAACTCAGTCCGCCCGCTCCTAACTCTACACCTCCGGGCAGAGCAGCTCCGAGCCAAACGCGCACGTGCTTAGACAGATGCTCCACACAACATTATAGACGACCCGACAGCAATAACACCAAAAATGCTCCACAACAAAAATGACTCCGAACCAGAGACGGCAACAGCAAAAATAACCTGCGGGGAGGCAGGGGTGAGGCGAGGAGCCTCTACTGCAACCCCAGAAAAAAAAGGAGCCGAACGTCACGGCCCCTTATGAGACGGCAGCTCTGGCGCAAACACGCAGAGACGGCGCAAATACGAGAAGCTGCTACAAGACCTAAAACCTTCAAGATGCTGGGAATAAAGTGCCAGTCCTTTAGACTGGATGGGTAGAGAGCACAGCTGCCGGCACAGCCCAGGACAACGCCACAAACACCCCTGACCAGAAGCAGCCGAAAGGCAAGAACCCGCCACGCTTTCGGCTGCCGACACCAGAAAACCAGCGCCCAATCGGCGCTACGCCGATCGGCACCGGCGTTCCAGATGCCGGGATGGCACCCGAGATGCCTTTCGTGCCCCTCGAACGCAACGAGACCCCAGGATCGTCTGACAGGCGCAAGGCAGGCTTCCCGAACTACAGCACAACGCAGACGCAGGCTGGAGCTGCCCTGCCCGGCACACGCTGTCATCGCACGGTAAAGGTCCCCGGGCCCTTCACCCGCGCCAAGGGCACGGTTCCTGGACGGCCCTTGCCCTTAGCAGAGCTAAACTCCCCGTCCCTGCGATTCCCAGCCCCTTCCCAGCCCTCGCGCCTCCACTTAGCTTTCAGAGGGCCGAGGGACCGAACCCATCTTCAGCAGAGGAAAACGCCACGTGTGCCAACGGGCGTCTTCCCGCGTCGCCGGGTTCCTCTTCAGCGCCTGCAGAAACACGAGAAAGCACACGCTCGCTAAGCCGCGCCGGCACACGGCGCCGCGGGGCAAACGCCGACCCCTTCCGCAACACCCACCTCCTGCTGAGTTCCAGGGCGGTCCGGTCAGCGTGTCGTGGCGCGGGCGCGGTCACAAACCCTCATCGCTTGTGATGCCTAAGACGGCGAGAAACAAAGAACTGTAGCTCTTTGAACGAAACCCTGGCCCCACGCTCCTCCTAGCCCCTACCACGGCTCCGTGCTCACCTTGCCAGAGGAGCTGCGCTGCCGATACCCAGCTTTCCACTTTGCTTCACGCCTAGAAAAGAGAGAAACGACCAAACTTAGCTAGAGCCACACAGCACAGCTTCCTGCTCCCACCACGCACAGACCCACTTGCTTCCGGCGCTCGGCTCGCCTCCTCCGGCGCTCTTTCGTGCCAAGTTGTCCCTCTGCATCTGAAACCAAGGTATTCAACAAGTTACCCAGGAGCTCATCAACAGCTTGACCATTCCACGGGTCTGCTTTCTATTCAGGAATCCCACAACAAGGTCTAATTGAGTCCCAAAGACCACTGGGGAACGGACTGTCCGCTCCCCTGCCCACGGCTACTCCGTCCCAGATGACCGCACAACCTCTGCCTACGCAGGATAACATGTCCACAGATCAATCGTGGACTCCTAAACTCAGTCCGCCCGCTCCTAACTCTACACCTCCGGGCAGAGCAGCTCCGAGCCAAACGCGCACTTGCTTAGACAGATGCTCCACACAACATTATAGACGACCCGACAGCAATAACACCAAAAATGCTCCACAACAAAAATGACTCCGTACCAGAGACGGCAACAGCAAAAACAACCTGCGGGGAGGCAGGGGTGAGGCGAGGAGCCTCTACTGCAACCCCAGAAAAAAAAGGAGCCGAACGTCACGGCCCCTTATGAGACGGCAGCTCTGGCGCAAACACGCAGAGACGGCGCAAATACGAGAAGCTGCTACAAGACCTAAAACCTTCAAGATGCTGGGAATAAAGTGCCAGTCCCTTAGACTGGATGGGTAGAGAGCACAGCTGCCGGCACAGCCCAGGACAACGCCACAAACACCCCTGACCAGAAGCAGCCGAAAGGCAAGAACCCGCCACGCTTTCGGCTGCCGACACCAGAAAACCAGCGCCCAATCGGCGCTACGCCGATCGGCACCGGCGTTCCAGATGCCGGGATGGCACCCGAGATGCCTTTCGTGCCCCTCGAACGCAACGAGACCCCAGGATCGTCTGACAGGCGCAAGGCAGGCTTCCCGAACTACACCACAACGCAGACGCAGGCTGGAGCTGCCCTGCCCGGCACACGCTGGCATCGCACGGTAAAGGACCCCGGGCCCTTCACCCGCGACAAGGGCACGGTTCCTGGACGGCCCTTGCCCTTAGCAGAGCTAAACCCCCCGTCCCTGCGATTCCCAGCCCCTTCCCAGCCCTCGCGCCTCCACTTAGCTTTCAGAGGGCCGAGGGACAGAACCCATCCTCAGCAGAGGAAAACGCCACGTGTGCCAACGGGCGTCTTCCCGCGTCGCCGGGTTCCTCTTCAGCGCCTGCAGAAACACGAGAAAGCACACGCTCGCTAAGCCGCGCCGGCACACGGCGCCGCGGGGCAAACGCCGACCCCTTCCGCAACACCCACCTCCTGCTGAGTTCCAGGGCGGTCCGGTCAGCGTGTCGTGGCGCGGGCGCGGTCACAAACCCTCATCGCTTGTGACGCCTAAGACGGCGAGAAACAAAGAACTGTAGCTCTTTGAACGAAACCCTGGCCCCACGCTCCTCCTCGCCCCTACCACGGCTCCGTGCTCACCTTGCCAGAGGAGCTGCGCTGCCGATACCCAGCTTTCCACTTTGCTTCACGCCTAGAAAAGAGAGAAACGACCAAACTTAGCTAGAGCCACTCAGCACAGCTTCCTGCTCCCACCACGCACAGACCCACTTGCTTCCGGCGCTCGGCTCGCCTCCTCCGGCGCTCTTTCGTGCCAAGTTGTCCCTCTGCATCTGAAACCAAGGTATTCAACAAGTTACCCAGGAGCTCATCAACAGCTTGACCATTCCACAGGTCTGCTTTCTATTCAGGAATCCCACAACAAGGTCTAACTGAGTCCCAAAGACCACTGGGGAACGGACTGTCCGCTCCCCTGCCCACGGCTACTCCGTCCCAGATGACCGCACAACCTCTGCCTACGCAGGATAAAATGTCCACAGATCAATCGTGGACTCCTAAACTCAGTCCGCCCGCTCCTAACTCTACACCTCCGGGCAGAGCAGCTCCGAGCCAAACGCGCACGTGCTTAGACAGATGCTCCACACAACATTATAGACGACCCGACAGCAATAACACCAAAAATGCTCCACAACAAAAATGACTCCGAACCAGAGACGGCAACAGCAAAAATAACCTGCGGGGAGGCAGGGGTGAGGCGAGGAGCCTCTACTGCAACCCCAGAAAAAAAAGGAGCCGAACGTCACGGCCCCTTATGAGACGGCAGCTCTGGCGCAAACACGCAGAGACGGCACAAATACGAGAAGCTGCTACAAGACCTAAAACCTTCAAGATGCTGGGAATAAAGTGCCAGTCCTTTAGACTGGATGGGTAGAGAGCACAGCTGCCGGCACAGCCCAGGACAACGCCACAAACACCCCTGACCAGAAGCAGCCGAAAGGCAAGAACCCGCCACGCTTTCGGCTGCCGACACCAGAAAACCAGCGCCCAATCGGCGCTACGCCGATCGGCACCGGCGTTACAGATGCCGGGATGGCACCCGAGATGCCTTTCGTGCCCCTCGAACGCAACGAGACCCCAGGATCGTCTGACAGGCGCAAGGCAGGCTTCCCGAACTACAGCACAACGCAGACGCAGGCTGGAGCTGCCCTGCCCGGCACACGCTGTCATCGCACGGTAAAGGTCCCCGGGCCCTTCACCCGCGCCAAGGGCACGGTTCCTGGACGGCCCTTGCCCTTAGCAGAGCTAAACTCCCCGTCCCTGCGATTCCCAGCCCCTTCCCAGCCCTCGCGCCTCCACTTAGCTTTCAGAGGGCCGAGGGACCGAACCCATCTTCAGCAGAGGAAAACGCCACGTGTGCCAACGGGCGTCTTCCCGCGTCGCCGGGTTCCTCTTCAGCGCCTGCAGAAACACGAGAAAGCACACGCTCGCTAAGCCGCGCCGGCACACGGCGCCGCGGGGCAAACGCCGACCCCTTCCGCAACACCCACCTCCTGCTGAGTTCCAGGGCGGTCCGGTCAGCGTGTCGTGGCGCGGGCGCGGTCACAAACCCTCATCGCTTGTGACGCCTAAGACGGCGAGAAACAAAGAACTGTAGCTCTTTGAACGAAACCCTGGCCCCACGCTCCTCCTCGCCCCTACCACGGCTCCGTGCTCACCTTGCCAGAGGAGCTGCGCTGCCGATACCCAGCTTTCCACTTTGCTTCACGCCTAGAAAAGAGAGAAACGACCAAACTTAGCTAGAGCCACACAGCCCAGCTTCCTGCTCCCACCACGCACAGACCCACTTGCTTCCGGCGCTCGGCTCGCCTCCTCCGGCGCTCTTTCGTGCCAAGTTGTCCCTCTGCATCTGAAATCAAGGTATTCAACAAGTTACCCAGGAGCTCATCAACAGCTTGACCATTCCACGGGTCTGCTTTCTATTCAGGAATCCCACAACAAGGTCTAATTGAGTCCCAAAGACCACTGGGGAACGGACTGTCCGCTCCCCTGCCCACGGCTACTCCGTCCCAGATGACCGCACAACCTCTGCCTACGCAGGATAAAATGTCCACAGATCAATCGTGGACTCCTAAACTCAGTCCGCCCGCTCCTAACTCTACACCTCCGGGCAGAGCAGCTCCGAGCCAAACGCGCACATGCTTAGACAGATGCTCCACACAACATTATAGACGACCCGACAGCAATAACACCAAAAATGCTCCACAACAAAAATGACTCCGAACCAGAGACGGCAACAGCAAAAATAACCTGCGGGGAGGCAGGGGTGAGGCGAGGAGCCTCTACTGCAACCCCAGAAAAAAAAGGAGCCGAACGTCACGGCCCCTTATGAGACGGCAGCTCTGGCGCAAACACGCAGAGACGGCGCAAATACGAGAAGCTGCTACAAGACCTAAAACCTTCAAGATGCTGGGAATAAAGTGCCAGTCGCTTAGACTGGATGGGTAGAGAGCACAGCTGCCGGCACAGCCCAGGACAACGCCACAAACACCCCTGACCAGAAGCAGCCGAAAGGCAAGAACCCGCCACGCTTTCGGCTGCCGACACCAGAAAACCAGCGCCCAATCGGCGCTACGCCGATCGGCACCGGCGTTCCAGATGCCGGGATGGCACCTGAGATGCCTTTCGTGCCCCTCGAACGCAACGAGACCCCAGGATCGTCTGACAGGCGCAAGGCAGGCTTCCCGAACTACAGCACAACGCAGAGGCAGGCTGGAGCTGCCCTGCCCAGCACACGCTGGCATCGCACGGTAAAGGTCCCCGGGCCCTTCACCCGCGCCAAGGGCACGGTTCCTGGACGGCCCTTGCCCTTAGCAGAGCTAAAGCCCCCGTCCCTGCGATTCCCAGCCCCTTCCCAGCCCTCGCGCCTCCACTTAGCTTTCAGAGGGCCGAGGGACCGAACCCATCTTCAGCAGAGGAAAACGCCACGTGTGCCAACGGGCGTCTTCCCGCGTCGCCGGGTTCCTCTTCAGCGCCTGCAGAAACACGAGAAAGCACACGCTCGCTAAGCCGCGCCGGCACACGGCGCCGCGGGGCAAACGCCGACCCCTTCCGCAACACCCACCTCCTGCTGAGTTCCAGGGCGGTCCGGTCAGCGTGTCGTGGCGCGGGCGCGGTCACAAACCCTCATCGCTTGTGACGCCTAAGACGGCGAGAAACAAAGAACTGTAGCTCTTTGAACGAAACCCTGGCCCCACGCTCCTCCTCGCCCCTACCACGGCTCCGTGCTCACCTTGCCAGAGGAGCTGCGCTGCCGATACCCAGCTTTCCACTTTGCTTCACGCCTAGAAAAGAGAGAAACGACCAAACTTAGCTAGAGCCACACAGCACAGCTTCCTGCTCCCACCACGCACAGACCCACTTGCTTCCGGCGCTCGGCTCGCCTCCTCCGTCGCTCTTTCGTGCCAAGTTGTCCCTCTGCATCTGAAATCAAGGTATTCAACAAGTTACCCAGGAGCTCATCAACAGCTTGACCATTCCACAGGTCTGCTTTCTATTCAGGAATCCCACAACAAGGTCTAACTGAGTCCCAAAGACCACTGGGGAACGGACTGTCCGCTCCCCTGCCCACGGCTACTCCGTCCCAGATGACCGCACAACCTCTGCCTACGCAGGATAAAATGTCCACAGATCAATCGTGGACTCCTAAACTCAGTCCGCCCGCTCCTAACTCTACACCTCCGGGCAGAGCAGCTCCGAGCCAAACGCGCACGTGCTTAGACAGATGCTCCACACAACATTATAGACGACCCGACAGCAATAACACCAAAAATGCTCCACAACAAAAATGACTCCGAACCAGAGACGGCAACAGCAAAAATAACCTGCGGGGAGGCAGGGGTGAGGCGAGGAGCCTCTACTGCAACCCCAGAAAAAAAAGGAGCCGAACGTCACGGCCCCTTATGAGACGGCAGCTCTGGCGCAAACACGCAGAGACGGCGCAAATACGAGAAGCTGCTACAAGACCTAAAACCTTCAAGATGCTGGGAATAAAGTGCCAGTCCCTTAGACTGGATGGGTAGAGAGCACAGCTGCCGGCACAGCCCAGGACAACGCCACAAACACCCCTGACCAGAAGCAGCCGAAAGGCAAGAACCCGCCACGCTTTCGGCTGCTGACACCAGAAAACCAGCGCCCAATCGGCACTACGCCGATCGGCACCGGCGTTCCAGATGCCGGGATGGCACCCGAGATGCCTTTCGTGCCCCTCGAACGCAACGAGACCCCAGGATCGTCTGACAGGCGCAAGGCAGGCTTCCCGAACTACACCACAACGCAGACGCAGGCTGGAGCTGCCCTGCCCGGCACACGCTGGCATCGCACGGTAAAGGTCCCCGGGCCCTTCACCCGCGCCAAGGGCACGGTTCCTGGACGGCCCTTGCCCTTAGCAGAGCTAAACTCCCCGTCCCTGCGATTCCCAGCCCCTTCCCAGCCCTCGCGCCTCCACTTAGCTTTCAGAGGGCCGAGGGACCGAACCCATCTTCAGCAGAGGAAAACGCCACGTGTGCCAACGGGCGTCTTCCCGCGTCGCCGGGTTCCTCTTCAGCGCCTGCAGAAACACGAGAAAGCACACGCTCGCTAAGCCGCGCCGGCACACGGCGCCGCGGGGCAAACGCCGACCCCTTCCGCAACACCCACCTCCTGCTGAGTTCCAGGGCGGTCCGGTCAGCGTGTCGTGGCGCGGGCGCGGTCACAAACCCTCATCGCTTGTGACGCCTAAGACGGCGAGAAACAAAGAACTGTAGCTCTTTGAACGAAACCCTGGCCCCACGCTCCTCCTCGCCCCTACCACGGCTCCGTGCTCACCTTGCCAGAGGAGCTGCGCTGCCGATACCCAGCTTTCCACTTTGCTTCACGCCTAGAAAAGAGAGAAACGACCAAACTTAGCTAGAGCCACACAGCCCAGCTTCCTGCTCCCACCACGCACAGACCCACTTGCTTCCGGCGCTCGGCTCGCCTCCTCCGGCGCTCTTTCGTGCCAAGTTGTCCCTCTGCATCTGAAACCAAGGTATTCAACATGTTATCCAGGAGCTCATCAACAGCTTGACCATTCCACAGGTCTGCTTTCTATTCAGGAATCCCACAACAAGGTCTAACTGAGTCCCAAAGACCACTGGGGAACGGACTGTCCGCTCCCCTGCCCACGGCTACTCCGTCCCAGATGACCGCACAACCTCTGCCTACGCAGGATAAAATGTCCACAGATCAATCGTGGACTACTAAACTCAGTCCGCCCGCTCCTAACTCTACACCTCCGGGCAGAGCAGCTCCGAGCCAAACGCGCACGTGCTTAGACAGATGCTCCACACAACATTATAGACGACCCGACAGCAATAACACCTAAAATGCTCCACAACAAAAATGACTCCGAACCAGAGACGGCAACAGCAAAAACAACCTGCGGGGAGGCAGGGGTGAGGCGAGGAGCCTCTACTGCAACCCCAGAAAAAAAAGGAGCCGAACGTCACGGCCCCTTATGAGACGGCAGCTCTGGCGCAAACACGCAGAGACGGCGCAAATACGAGAAGCTGCTACAAGACCTAAAACCTTCAAGATGCTGGGAATAAAGTGCCAGTCCCTTAGACTGGATGGGTAGAGAGCACAGCTGCCAGCACAGCCCAGGACAACGCCACAAACACCCCTGACCAGAAGCAGCCGAAAGGCAAGAACCCGCCACGCTTTCGGCTGCCGACACCAGAAAACCAGCGCCCAATCGGCGCTACGCCGATCGGCACCGGCGTTCCTGATGCCGGGATGGCACCTGAGATGCCTTTCGTGCCCCTCGAACGCAACGAGACCCCAGGATCGTCTGACAGGCGCAAGGCAGGCTTCCCGAACTACACCACAAAGCAGACGCAGGCTGGAGCTGCCCTGCCCGGCACACGCTGGCATCGCACGGTAAAGGTCCCCGGGCCCTTCACCCGCGCCAAGGGCACGGTTCCTGGACGGCCCTTGCCCTTAGCAGAGCTAAACTCCCCGTCCCTGCGATTCCCAGCCCCTTCCCAGCCCTCGCGCCTCCACTTAGCTTTCAGAGGGCCGAGGGACCGAACCCATCTTCAGCAGAGGAAAACGCCACGTGTGCCAACGGGCATCTTCCCGCGTCGCCGGGTTCCTCTTCAGCGCCTGCAGAAACACGAGAAAGCACACGCTCGCTAAGCCGCGCTGGCACACGGCGCCGCGGGGCAAACGCCGACCCCTTCCGCAACACCCACCTCCTGCTGAGTTCCAGGGCGGTCCGTCAGCGTGTCGTGGAGCGGGCGCGGTCACAAACCCTCATCGCTTGTGACGCCTAAGACGGCGAGAAACAAAGAACTGTAGCTCTTTGAACGAAACCCTGGCCCCACGCTCCTCCTCGCCCCTACCACGGCTCCGTGCTCACCTTGCCAGAGGAGCTGCGCTGCCGATACCCAGCTTTCCACTTTGCTTCACGCCTAGAAAAGAGAGAAACGACCAAACTTAGCTAGAGCCACACAGCACAGCTTCCTGCTCCCACCACGCACAGACCCACTTGCTTCCGGCGCTCGGCTCGCCTCCTCCGTCGCTCTTTCGTGCCAAGTTGTCCCTCTGCATCTGAAACCAAGGTATTCAACAAGTTACCCAGGAGCTCATCAACAGCTTGACCATTCCACAGGTCTGCTTTCTATTCAGGAATCCCACAACAACGTCTAACTGAGTCCCAAAGACCACTGGGGAACGGACTGTCCGCTCCCCTGCCCACGGCTACTCCGTCCCAGATGACCGCACAACCTCTGCCTACGCAGGATAAAATGTCCACAGATCAATCGTGGACTCCTAAACTCAGTCCGCCCGCTCCTAACTCTACACCTCCGGGCAGAGCAGCTCCGAGCCAAACGCGCACGTGCTTAGACAGATGCTCCACACAACATTATAGACGACCCGACAGCAATAACACCAAAAATGCTCCACAACAACAATGACTCCGAACCAGAGACGGCAACAGCAAAAATAACCTGCGGGGAGGCAGGGGTGAGGCGAGGAGCCTCTACTGCAACCCCAGAAAAAAAAGGAGCCGAACGTCACGGCCCCTTATGAGACGGCAGCTCTGGCGCAAACACGCAGAGACGGCGCAAATACGAGAAGCTGCTACAAGACCTAAAACCTTCAAGATGCTGGGAATAAAGTGCCAGTCCCTTAGACTGGATGGGTAGAGAGCACAGCTGCCGGCACAGCCCAGGACAACGCCACAAACACCCCTGACCAGAAGCAGCCGAAAGGCAAGAACCCGCCACGCTTTCGGCTGCCGACACCAGAAAACCAGCGCCCAATCGGCGCTACGCCGATCGGCACCGGCGTTCCAGATGCCGGGATGGCACCTGAGATGCCTTTCGTGCCCCTCGAACGCAACGAGACCCCAGGATCATCTGACAGGCGCAAGGCAGGCTTCCCGAACTACACCACAACGCAGACGCAGGCTGGAGCTGCCCTGCCCAGCACACGCTGGCATCGCACGGTAAAGGTCCCCGGGCCCTTCACCCGCGACAAGGGCACGGTTCCTGGACGGCCCTTGCCCTTAGCAGAGCTAAACTCCCAGTCCCTGCGATTCCCAGCCCCTTCCCAGCCCTCGCGCCTCCACTTAGCTTTCAGAGGGCCGAGGGACCGAACCCATCTTCAGCAGAGGAAAACGCCACGTGTGCCAACGGGCATCTTCCCGCGTCGCCGGGTTCCTCTTCAGCGCCTGCAGAAACACGAGAAAGCACACGCTCGCTAAGCCGCGCTGGCACACGGCGCCGCGGGGCAAACGCCGACCCCTTCCGCAACACCCACCTCCTGCTGAGTTCCAGGGCGGTCCGTCAGCGTGTCGTGGCGCGGGCGCGGTCACAAACCCTCATCGCTTGTGACGCCTAAGACGGCGAGAAACAAAGAACTGTAGCTCTTTGAACGAAACCCTGGCCCCACGCTCCTCCTCGCCCCTACCACGGCTCCGTGCTCACCTTGCCAGAGGAGCTGCGCTGCCGATACCCAGCTTTCCACTTTGCTTCACGCCTAGAAAAGAGAGAAACGACCAAACTTAGCTAGAGCCACACAGCACAGCTTCCTGCTCCCACCACGCACAGACCCACTTGCTTCCGGCGCTCGGCTCGCCTCCTCCGGCGCTCTTTCGTGCCAAGTTGTCCCTCTGCATCTGAAACCAAGGTATTCAACAAGTTACCCAGGAGCTCATCAACAGCTTGACCATTCCACAGGTCTGCTTTCTATTCAGGAATCCCACAACAAGGTCTAACTGAGTCCCAAAGACCACTGGGGAACGGACTGTCCGCTCCCCTGCCCACGGCTACTCCGTCCCAGATGACCGCACAACCTCTGCCTACGCAGGATAAAATGTCCACAGATCAATCGTGGACTCCTAAACTCAGTCCGCCCGCTCCTAACTCTACACCTCCGGGCAGAGCAGCTCCGAGCCAAACGCGCACGTGCTTAGACAGATGCTCCACACAACATTATAGACGACCCGACAGCAATAACACCAAAAATGCTCCACAACAAAAATGACTCCGAACCAGAGACGGCAACAGCAAAAATAACCTGCGGGGAGGCAGGGGTGAGGCGAGGAGCCTCTACTGCAACCCCAGAAAAAAAAGGAGCCGAACGTCACGGCCCCTTATGAGACGGCAGCTCTGGCGCAAACACGCAGAGACGGCGCAAATACGAGAAGCTGCTACAAGACCTAAAACCTTCAAGATGCTGGGAATAAAGTGCCAGTCCCTTAGACTGGATGGGTAGAGAGCACAGCTGCCGGCACAGCCCAGGACAACGCCACAAACACCCCTGACCAGAAGCAGCCGAAAGGCAAGAACCCGCCACGCTTTCGGCTGCTGACACCAGAAAACCAGCGCCCAATCGGCACTACGCCGATCGGCACCGGCGTTCCAGATGCCGGGATGGCACCCGAGATGCCTTTCGTGCCCCTCGAACGCAACGAGACCCCAGGATCGTCTGACAGGCGCAAGGCAGGCTTCCCGAACTACACCACAACGCAGACGCAGGCTGGAGCTGCCCTGCCCGGCACACGCTGGCATCGCACGGTAAAGGTCCCCGGGCCCTTCACCCGCGCCAAGGGCACGGTTCCTGGACGGCCCTTGCCCTTAGCAGAGCTAAACTCCCCGTCCCTGCGATTCCCAGCCCCTTCCCAGCCCTCGCGCCTCCACTTAGCTTTCAGAGGGCCGAGGGACCGAACCCATCTTCAGCAGAGGAAAACGCCACGTGTGCCAACGGGCATCTTCCCGCGTCGCCGGGTTCCTCTTCAGCGCCTGCAGAAACACGAGAAAGCACACGCTCGCTAAGCCGCGCTGGCACACGGCGCCGCGGGGCAAACGCCGACCCCTTCCGCAACACCCACCTCCTGCTGAGTTCCAGGGCGGTCCGTCAGCGTGTCGTGGCGCGGGCGCGGTCACAAACCCTCATCGCTTGTGACGCCTAAGACGGCGAGAAACAAAGAACTGTAGCTCTTTGAACGAAAACCTGGCCCCACGCTCCTCCTCGCCCCTACCACGGCTCCGTGCTCACCTTGCCAGAGGAGCTGCGCTGCCGATACCCAGCTTTCCACTTTGCTTCACGCCTAGAAAAGAGAGAAACGACCAAACTTAGCTAGAGCCACACAGCACAGCTTCCTGCTCCCACCACGCACAGACCCACTTGCTTCCGGCGCTCGGCTCGCCTCCTCCGTCGCTCTTTCGTGCCAAGTTGTCCCTCTGCATCTGAAACCAAGGTATTCAACAAGTTACCCAGGAGCTCATCAACAGCTTGACCATTCCACAGGTCTGCTTTCTATTCAGGAATCCCACAACAACGTCTAACTGAGTCCCAAAGACCACTGGGGAACGGACTGTCCGCTCCCCTGCCCACGGCTACTCCGTCCCAGATGACCGCACAACCTCTGCCTACGCAGGATAAAATGTCCACAGATCAATCGTGGACTCCTAAACTCAGTCCGCCCGCTCCTAACTCTACACCTCCGGGCAGAGCAGCTCCGAGCCAAACGCGCACGTGCTTAGACAGATGCTCCACACAACATTATAGACGACCCGACAGCAATAACACCAAAAATGCTCCACAACAACAATGACTCCGAACCAGAGACGGCAACAGCAAAAATAACCTGCGGGGAGGCAGGGGTGAGGCGAGGAGCCTCTACTGCAACCCCAGAAAAAAAAGGAGCCGAACGTCACGGCCCCTTATGAGACGGCAGCTCTGGCGCAAACACGCAGAGACGGCGCAAATACGAGAAGCTGCTACAAGACCTAAAACCTTCAAGATGCTGGGAATAAAGTGCCAGTCCCTTAGACTGGATGGGTAGAGAGCACAGCTGCCGGCACAGCCCAGGACAACGCCACAAACACCCCTGACCAGAAGCAGCCGAAAGGCAAGAACCCGCCACGCTTTCGGCTGCCGACACCAGAAAACCAGCGCCCAATCGGCGCTACGCCGATCGGCACCGGCGTTCCAGATGCCGGGATGGCACCTGAGATGCCTTTCGTGCCCCTCGAACGCAACGAGACCCCAGGATCGTCTGACAGGCGCAAGGCAGGCTTCCCGAACTACACCACAACGCAGACGCAGGCTGGAGCTGCCCTGCCCAGCACACGCTGGCATCGCACGGTAAAGGTCCCCGGGCCCTTCACCCGCGACAAGGGCATGGTTCCTGGACGGCCCTTGCCCTTAGCAGAGCTAAACTCCCAGTCCCTGCGATTCCCAGCCCCTTCCCAGCCCTCGCGCCTCCACTTAGCTTTCAGAGGGCCGAGGGACCGAACCCATCTTCAGCAGAGGAAAACGCCACGTGTGCCAACGGGCATCTTCCCGCGTCGCCGGGTTCCTCTTCAGCGCCTGCAGAAACACGAGAAAGCACACGCTCGCTAAGCCGCGCTGGCACACGGCGCCGCGGGGCAAACGCCGACCCCTTCCGCAACACCCACCTCCCGCTGAGTTCCAGGGCGGTCCGTCAGCGTGTCGTGGCGCGGGCGCGGTCACAAACCCTCATCGCTTGTGACGCCTAAGACGGCGAGAAACAAAGAACTGTAGCTCTTTGAACGAAACCCTGGCCCCACGCTCCTCCTCGCCCCTACCACGGCTCCGTGCTCACCTTGCCAGAGGAGCTGCGCTGCCGATACCCAGCTTCCACTTTGCTTCACGCCTAGAAAAGAGAGAAACGACCAAACTTAGCTAGAGCCACACAGCACAGCTTCCTGCTCCCACCACGCACAGACCCACTTGCTTCCGGCGCTCGGCTCGCCTCCTCCGTCGCTCTTTCGTGCCAAGTTGTCCCTCTGCATCTGAAACCAAGGTATTCAACAAGTTACCCAGGAGCTCATCAACAGCTTGACCATTCCACAGGTCTGCTTTCTATTCAGGAATCCCACAACAAGGTCTAACTGAGTCCCAAAGACCACTGGGGAACGGACTGTCCGCTCTCCTGCCCACGGCTACTCCGTCCCAGATGACCGCACAACCTCTGCCTACGCAGGATAAAATGTCCACAGATCAATCGTGGACTCCTAAACTCAGTCCGCCCGCTCCTAACTCTACACCTCCGGGCAGAGCAGCTCCGAGCCAAACGCGCACGTGCTTAGACAGATGCTCCACACAACATTATAGACGACCCGACAGCAATAACACCAAAAATGCTCCACAACAAAAATGACTCCGAACCAGAGACGGCAACAGCAAAAATAACCTGCGGGGAGGCAGGGGTGAGGCGAGGAGCCTCTACTGCAACCCCAGAAAAAAAAGGAGCCGAACGTCACGGCCCCTTATGAGACGGCAGCTCTGGCGCAAACACGCAGAGACGGCGCAAATACGAGAAGCTGCTACAAGACCTAAAACCTTCAAGATGCTGGGAATAAAGTGCCAGTCCCTTAGACTGGATGGGTAGAGAGCACAGCTGCCGGCACAGCCCAGGACAACGCCACAAACACCCCTGACCAGAAGCAGCCGAAAGGCAAGAACCCGCCACGCTTTCGGCTGCCGACACCAGAAAACCAGCGCCCAATCGGCGCTACGCCGATCGGCACCGGCGTTCCAGATGCCGGGATGGCACCTGAGATGCCTTTCGTGCCCCTCGAACGCAACGAGACCCCAGGATCGTCTGACAGGCGCAAGGCAGGCTTCCCGAACTACACCACAACGCAGACGCAGGCTGGAGCTGCCCTGCCCGGCACACGCTGGCATCGCACGGTAAAGGACCCCGGGCCCTTCACCCGCGACAAGGGCACGGTTCCTGGACGGCCCTTGCCCTTAGCAGAGCTAAACCCCCCGTCCCTGCGATTCCCAGCCCCTTCCCAGCCCTCGCGCCTCCACTTAGCTTTCAGAGGGCCGAGGGACAGAACCCATCCTCAGCAGAGGAAAACGCCACGTGTGCCAACGGGCGTCTTCCCGCGTCGCCGGGTTCCTCTTCAGCGCCTGCAGAAACACGAGAAAGCACACGCTCGCTAAGCCGCGCCGGCACACGGCGCCGCGGGGCAAACGCCGACCCCTTCCGCAACACCCACCTCCTGCTGAGTTCCAGGGCGGTCCGGTCAGCGTGTCGTGGCGCGGGCGCGGTCACAAACCCTCATCGCTTGTGACGCCTAAGACGGCGAGAAACAAAGAACTGTAGCTCTTTGAACGAAACCCTGGCCCCACGCTCCTCCTCGCCCCTACCACGGCTCCGTGCTCACCTTGCCAGAGGAGCTGCGCTGCCGATACCCAGCTTTCCACTTTGCTTCACGCCTAGAAAAGAGAGAAACGACCAAACTTAGCTAGAGCCACACAGCCCAGCTTCCTGCTCCCACCACGCACAGACCCACTTGCTTCCGGCGCTCGGCTCGCCTCCTCCGGCGCTCTTTCGTGCCAAGTTGTCCCTCTGCATCTGAAACCAAGGTATTCAACAAGTTACCCAGGAGCTCATCAACAGCTTGACCATTCCACAGGTCTGCTTTCTATTCAGGAATCCCACAACAAGGTCTAACTGAGTCCCAAAGACCACTGGGGAACGGACTGTCCGCTCCCCTGCCCACGGCTACTCCGTCCCAGATGACCGCACAACCTCTGCCTACGCAGGATAAAATGTCCACAGATCAATCGTGGACTCCTAAACTCAGTCCGCCCGCTCCTAACTCTACACCTCCGGGCAGAGCAGCTCCGAGCCAAACGCGCACGTGCTTAGACAGATGCTCCACACAACATTATAGACGACCCGACAGCAATAACACCAAAAATGCTCCACAACAAAAATGACTCCGAACCAGAGACGGCAACAGCAAAAACAACCTGCGGGGAGGCAGGGGTGAGGCGAGGAGCCTCTACTGCAACCCCAGAAAAAAAAGGAGCCGAACGTCACGGCCCCTTATGAGACGGCAGCTCTGGCGCAAACACGCAGAGACGGCGCAAATACGAGAAGCTGCTACAAGACCTAAAACCTTCAAGATGCTGGGAATAAAGTGCCAGTCGCTTAGACTGGATGGGTAGAGAGCACAGCTGCCGGCACAGCCCAGGACAACGCCACAAACACCCCTGACCAGAAGCAGCCGAAAGGCAAGAACCCGCCACGCTTTCGGCTGCCGACACCAGAAAACCAGCGCCCAATCGGCGCTACGCCGATCGGCACCGGCGTTCCAGATGCCGGGATGGCACCTGAGATGCCTTTCGTGCCCCTCGAACGCAACGAGACCCCAGGATCGTCTGACAGGCGCAAGGCAGGCTTCCCGAACTACACCACAACGCAGACGCAGGCTGGAGCTGCCCTGCCCGGCACACGCTGGCATCGCACGGTAAAGGACCCCGGGCCCTTCACCCGCGACAAGGGCACGGTTCCTGGACGGCCCTTGCCCTTAGCAGAGCTAAACCCCCCGTCCCTGCGATTCCCAGCCCCTTCCCAGCCCTCGCGCCTCCACTTAGCTTTCAGAGGGCCGAGGGACAGAACCCATCCTCAGCAGAGGAAAACGCCACGTGTGCCAACGGGCGTCTTCCCGCGTCGCCGGGTTCCTCTTCAGCGCCTGCAGAAACACGAGAAAGCACACGCTCGCTAAGCCGCGCCGGCACACGGCGCCGCGGGGCAAACGCCGACCCCTTCCGCAACACCCACCTCCTGCTGAGTTCCAGGGCGGTCCGGTCAGCGTGTCGTGGCGCGGGCGCGGTCACAAACCCTCATCGCTTGTGACGCCTAAGACGGCGAGAAACAAAGAACTGTAGCTCTTTGAACGAAACCCTGGCCCCACGCTCCTCCTCGCCCCTACCACGGCTCCGTGCTCACCTTGCCAGAGGAGCTGCGCTGCCGATACCCAGCTTTCCACTTTGCTTCACGCCTAGAAAAGAGAGAAACGACCAAACTTAGCTAGAGCCACACAGCCCAGCTTCCTGCTCCCACCACGCACAGACCCACTTGCTTCCGGCGCTCGGCTCGCCTCCTCCGGCGCTCTTTCGTGCCAAGTTGTCCCTCTGCATCTGAAACCAAGGTATTCAACAAGTTACCCAGGAGCTCATCAACAGCTTGACCATTCCACAGGTCTGCTTTCTATTCAGGAATCCCACAACAAGGTCTAACTGAGTCCCAAAGACCACTGGGGAACGGACTGTCCGCTCCCCTGCCCACGGCTACTCCGTCCCAGATGACCGCACAACCTCTGCCTACGCAGGATAAAATGTCCACAGATCAATCGTGGACTCCTAAACTCAGTCCGCCCGCTCCTAACTCTACACCTCCGGGCAGAGCAGCTCCGAGCCAAACGCGCACGTGCTTAGACAGATGCTCCACACAACATTATAGACGACCCGACAGCAATAACACCAAAAATGCTCCACAACAAAAATGACTCCGAACCAGAGACGGCAACAGCAAAAACAACCTGCGGGGAGGCAGGGGTGAGGCGAGGAGCCTCTACTGCAACCCCAGAAAAAAAAGGAGCCGAACGTCACGGCCCCTTATGAGACGGCAGCTCTGGCGCAAACACGCAGAGACGGCGCAAATACGAGAAGCTGCTACAAGACCTAAAACCTTCAAGATGCTGGGAATAAAGTGCCAGTCCCTTAGACTGGATGGGTAGAGAGCACAGCTGCCAGCACAGCCCAGGACAACGCCACAAACACCCCTGACCAGAAGCAGCCGAAAGGCAAGAACCCGCCACGCTTTCGGCTGCCGACACCAGAAAACCAGCGCCCAATCTGCGCTACGCCGATCGGCACCGGCGTTCCAGATGCCGGGATGGCACCTGAGATGCCTTTCGTGCCCCTCGAACGCAACGAGACCCCAGGATCGTCTGACAGGCGCAAGGCAGGCTTCCCGAACTACACCACAAAGCAGACGCAGGCTGGAGCTGCCCTGCCCGGCACACGCTGGCATCGCACGGTAAAGGTCCCCGGGCCCTTCACCCGCGACAAGGGCACGGTTCCTGGACGGCCCTTGCCCTTAGCAGAGCTAAACTCCCCGTCCCTGCGATTCCCAGCCCCTTCCCAGCCCTCGCGCCTCCACTTAGCTTTCAGAGGGCCGAGGGACCGAACCCATCTTCAGCAGAGGAAAACGCCACGTGTGCCAACGGGCATCTTCCCGCGTCGCCGGGTTCCTCTTCAGCGCCTGCAGAAACACGAGAAAGCACACGCTCGCTAAGCCGCGCTGGCACACGGCGCCGCGGGGCAAACGCCGACCCCTTCCGCAACACCCACCTCCTGCTGAGTTCCAGGGCGGTCCGTCAGCGTGTCGTGGCGCGGGCGCGGTCACAAACCCTCATCGCTTGTGACGCCTAAGACGGCGAGAAACAAAGAACTGTAGCTCTTTGAACGAAAACCTGGCCCCACGCTCCTCCTCGCCCCTACCACGGCTCCGTGCTCACCTTGCCAGAGGAGCTGCGCTGCCGATACCCAGCTTTCCACTTTGCTTCACGCCTAGAAAAGAGAGAAACGACCAAACTTAGCTAGAGCCACACAGCACAGCTTCCTGCTCCCACCACGCACAGACCCACTTGCTTCCGGCGCTCGGCTCGCCTCCTCCGTCGCTCTTTCGTGCCAAGTTGTCCCTCTGCATCTGAAACCAAGGTATTCAACAAGTTACCCAGGAGCTCATCAACAGCTTGACCATTCCACAGGTCTGCTTTCTATTCAGGAATCCCACAACAAGGTCTAACTGAGTCCCAAAGACCACTGGGGAACGGACTGTCCGCTCCCCTGCCCACGGCTACTCCGTCCCAGATGACCGCACAACCTCTGCCTACGCAGGATAAAATGTCCACAGATCAATCGTGGACTCCTAAACTCAGTCCGCCCGCTCCTAACTCTACACCTCCGGGCAGAGCAGCTCCGAGCCAAACGCGCACGTGCTTAGACAGATGCTCCACACAACATTATAGACGACCCGACAGCAATAACACCAAAAATGCTCCACAACAAAAATGACTCCGAACCAGAGACGGCAACAGCAAAAATAACCTGCGGGGAGGCAGGGGTGAGGCGAGGAGCCTCTACTGCAACCCCAGAAAAAAAAGGAGCCGAACGTCACGGCCCCTTATGAGACGGCAGCTCTGGCGCAAACACGCAGAGACGGCGCAAATACGAGAAGCTGCTACAAGACCTAAAACCTTCAAGATGCTGGGAATAAAGTGCCAGTCCCTTAGACTGGATGGGTAGAGAGCACAGCTGCCGGCACAGCCCAGGACAACGCCACAAACACCCCTGACCAGAAGCAGCCGAAAGGCAAGAACCCGCCACGCTTTCGGCTGCCGACACCAGAAAACCAGCGCCCAATCGGCGCTACGCCGATCGGCACCGGCGTTCCAGATGCCGGGATGGCACCTGAGATGCCTTTCGTGCCCCTCGAACGCAACGAGACCCCAGGATCGTCTGACAGGCGCAAGGCAGGCTTCCCGAACTACACCACAACGCAGACGCAGGCTGGAGCTGCCCTGCCCGGCACACGCTGGCATCGCACGGTAAAGGACCCCGGGCCCTTCACCCGCGACAAGGGCACGGTTCCTGGACGGCCCTTGCCCTTAGCAGAGCTAAACCCCCCGTCCCTGCGATTCCCAGCCCCTTCCCAGCCCTCGCGCCTCCACTTAGCTTTCAGAGGGCCGAGGGACAGAACCCATCCTCAGCAGAGGAAAACGCCACGTGTGCCAACGGGCGTCTTCCCGCGTCGCCGGGTTCCTCTTCAGCGCCTGCAGAAACACGAGAAAGCACACGCTCGCTAAGCCGCGCCGGCACACGGCGCCGCGGGGCAAACGCCGACCCCTTCCGCAACACCCACCTCCTGCTGAGTTCCAGGGCGGTCCGGTCAGCGTGTCGTGGCGCGGGCGCGGTCACAAACCCTCATCGCTTGTGACGCCTAAGACGGCGAGAAACAAAGAACTGTAGCTCTTTGAACGAAACCCTGGCCCCACGCTCCTCCTCGCCCCTACCACGGCTCCGTGCTCACCTTGCCAGAGGAGCTGCGCTGCCGATACCCAGCTTCCACTTTGCTTCACGCCTAGAAAAGAGAGAAACGACCAAACTTAGCTAGAGCCACACAGCACAGCTTCCTGCTCCCACCACGCACAGACCCACTTGCTTCCGGCGCTCGGCTCGCCTCCTCCGGCGCTCTTTCGTGCCAAGTTGTCCCTCTGCATCTGAAACCAAGGTATTCAACAAGTTACCCAGGAGCTCATCAACAGCTTGACCATTCCACAGGTCTGCTTTCTATTCAGGAATCCCACAACAAGGTCTAACTGAGTCCCAAAGACCACTGGGGAACGGACTGTCCGCTCCCCTGCCCACGGCTACTCCGTCCCAGATGACCGCACAACCTCTGCCTACGCAGGATAAAATGTCCACAGATCAATCGTGGACTCCTAAACTCAGTCCGCCCGCTCCTAACTCTACACCTCCGGGCAGAGCAGCTCCGAGCCAAACGCGCACGTGCTTAGACAGATGCTCCACACAACATTATAGACGACCCGACAGCAATAACACCAAAAATGCTCCACAACAAAAATGACTCCGAACCAGAGACGGCAACAGCAAAAACAACCTGCGGGGAGGCAGGGGTGAGGCGAGGAGCCTCTACTGCAACCCCAGAAAAAAAAGGAGCCGAACGTCACGGCCCCTTATGAGACGGCAGCTCTGGCGCAAACACGCAGAGACGGCGCAAATACGAGAAGCTGCTACAAGACCTAAAACCTTCAAGATGCTGGGAATAAAGTGCCAGTCCCTTAGACTGGATGGGTAGAGAGCACAGCTGCCAGCACAGCCCAGGACAACGCCACAAACACCCCTGACCAGAAGCAGCCGAAAGGCAAGAACCCGCCACGCTTTCGGCTGCCGACACCAGAAAACCAGCGCCCAATCTGCGCTACGCCGATCGGCACCGGCGTTCCAGATGCCGGGATGGCACCTGAGATGCCTTTCGTGCCCCTCGAACGCAACGAGACCCCAGGATCGTCTGACAGGCGCAAGGCAGGCTTCCCGAACTACACCACAAAGCAGACGCAGGCTGGAGCTGCCCTGCCCGGCACACGCTGGCATCGCACGGTAAAGGTCCCCGGGCCCTTCACCCGCGACAAGGGCACGGTTCCTGGACGGCCCTTGCCCTTAGCAGAGCTAAACTCCCCGTCCCTGCGATTCCCAGCCCCTTCCCAGCCCTCGCGCCTCCACTTAGCTTTCAGAGGGCCGAGGGACCGAACCCATCTTCAGCAGAGGAAAACGCCACGTGTGCCAACGGGCATCTTCCCGCGTCGCCGGGTTCCTCTTCAGCGCCTGCAGAAACACGAGAAAGCACACGCTCGCTAAGCCGCGCTGGCACACGGCGCCGCGGGGCAAACGCCGACCCCTTCCGCAACACCCACCTCCTGCTGAGTTCCAGGGCGGTCCGTCAGCGTGTCGTGGCGCGGGCGCGGTCACAAACCCTCATCGCTTGTGACGCCTAAGACGGCGAGAAACAAAGAACTGTAGCTCTTTGAACGAAAACCTGGCCCCACGCTCCTCCTCGCCCCTACCACGGCTCCGTGCTCACCTTGCCAGAGGAGCTGCGCTGCCGATACCCAGCTTTCCACTTTGCTTCACGCCTAGAAAAGAGAGAAACGACCAAACTTAGCTAGAGCCACACAGCACAGCTTCCTGCTCCCACCACGCACAGACCCACTTGCTTCCGGCGCTCGGCTCGCCTCCTCCGTCGCTCTTTCGTGCCAAGTTGTCCCTCTGCATCTGAAACCAAGGTATTCAACAAGTTACCCAGGAGCTCATCAACAGCTTGACCATTCCACAGGTCTGCTTTCTATTCAGGAATCCCACAACAACGTCTAACTGAGTCCCAAAGACCACTGGGGAACGGACTGTCCGCTCCCCTGCCCACGGCTACTCCGTCCCAGATGACCGCACAACCTCTGCCTACGCAGGATAAAATGTCCACAGATCAATCGTGGACTCCTAAACTCAGTCCGCCCGCTCCTAACTCTACACCTCCGGGCAGAGCAGCTCCGAGCCAAACGCGCACGTGCTTAGACAGATGCTCCACACAACATTATAGACGACCCGACAGCAATAACACCAAAAATGCTCCACAACAAAAATGACTCCGAACCAGAGACGGCAACAGCAAAAACAACCTGCGGGGAGGCAGGGGTGAGGCGAGGAGCCTCTACTGCAACCCCAGAAAAAAAAGGAGCCGAACGTCACGGCCCCTTATGAGACGGCAGCTCTGGCGCAAACACGCAGAGACGGCGCAAATACGAGAAGCTGCTACAAGACCTAAAACCTTCAAGATGCTGGGAATAAAGTGCCAGTCCCTTAGACTGGATGGGTAGAGAGCACAGCTGCCGGCACAGCCCAGGACAACGCCACAAACACCCCTGACCAGAAGCAGCCGAAAGGCAAGAACCCGCCACGCTTTCGGCTGCCGACACCAGAAAACCAGCGCCCAATCGGCGCTACGCCGATCGGCACCGGCGTTCCAGATGCCGGGATGGCACCTGAGATGCCTTTCGTGCCCCTCAAACGCAACGAGACCCCAGGATCGTCTGACAGGCGCAAGGCAGGCTTCCCGAACTACACCACAACGCAGACGCAGGCTGGAGCTGCCCTGCCCGGCACACGCTGGCATCGCACGGTAAAGGTCCCCGGGCCCTTCACCCGCGACAAGGGCACGGTTCCTGGACGGCCCTTGCCCTTAGCAGAGCTAAACTCCCCGTCCCTGCGATTCCCAGCCCCTTCCCAGCCCTCGCGCCTCCACTTAGCTTTCAGAGGGCCGAGGGACCGAACCCATCTTCAGCAGAGGAAAACGCCACGTGTGCCAACGGGCATCTTCCCGCGTCGCCGGGTTCCTCTTCAGCGCCTGCAGAAACACGAGAAAGCACACGCTCGCTAAGCCGCGCTGGCACACGGCGCCGCGGGGCAAACGCCGACCCCTTCCGCAACACCCACCTCCTGCTGAGTTCCAGGGCGGTCCGTCAGCGTGTCGTGGCGCGGGCACGGTCACAAACCCTCATCGCTTGTGACGCCTAAGACGGCGAGAAACAAAGAACTGTAGCTCTTTGAACGAAACCCTGGCCCCACGCTCCTCCTCGCCCCTACCACGGCTCCGTGCTCACCTTGCCAGAGGAGCTGCGCTGCCGATACCCAGCTTCCACTTTGCTTCACGCCTAGAAAAGAGAGAAACGACCAAACTTAGCTAGAGCCACACAGCACAGCTTCCTGCTCCCACCACGCACAGACCCACTTGCTTCCGGCGCTCGGCTCGCCTCCTCCGGCGCTCTTTCGTGCCAAGTTGTCCCTCTGCATCTGAAACCAAGGTATTCAACAAGTTACCCAGGAGCTCATCAACAGCTTGACCATTCCACAGGTCTGCTTTCTATTCAGGAATCCCACAACAAGGTCTAACTGAGTCCCAAAGACCACTGGGGAACGGACTGTCCGCTCCCCTGCCCACGGCTACTCCGTCCCAGATGACCGCACAACCTCTGCCTACGCAGGATAACATGTCCACAGATCAATCGTGGACTCCTAAACTCAGTCCGCCCGCTCCTAACTCTACACCTCCGGGCAGAGCAGCTCCGAGCCAAACGCGCACGTGCTTAGACAGATGCTCCACACAACATTATAGACGACCCGACAGCAATAACACCAAAAATGCTCCACAACAAAAATGACTCCGAACCAGAGACGGCAACAGCAAAAATAACCTGCGGGGAGGCAGGGGTGAGGCGAGGAGCCTCTACTGCAACCCCAGAAAAAAAAGGAGCCGAACGTCACGGCCCCTTATGAGACGGCAGCTCTGGCGCAAACACGCAGAGACGGCGCAAATACGAGAAGCTGCTACAAGACCTAAAACCTTCAAGATGCTGGGAATAAAGTGCCAGTCCCTTAGACTGGACGGGTAGAGAGCACAGCTGCCGGCACAGCCCAGGACAACGCCACAAACACCCCTGACCAGAAGCGGCCGAAAGGCAAAAACCCAGGCAGAGTTCCAGGGCGGTCCGGTCAGTGTGTCGTGGCGCGGGCACGGTCACAAACCCTCATCGCTTGTGACGCCTAAGACGGCGAGAAACAAAGAACTGTAGTGCTTGTTACAAACCATAAAGTTGCCACTTTCCCCTTCATCACCCACAATACAAAATCACATACACAATAATGAGCACTCATAATGGTTGTCCGTCGTAGTTCCCTAGCCATTGCTCTCCTTGACGGAGTTCTGGGAGTTAGATTTGAATGATCTACCAGGGTTCACCGCATTCTGCAAAGTTTCTGTGGACAACACACTGTTCTGTGGGTGATCAGGGGGGCCATGAGCCACCCTGTAGCTTGAAAGACACTCTGCGTTATGGTCCTGCTGCTTCCTTCAGAAATGCTAAAACTCCACCTACAGATACGAGATGCTCATCCTAACCCCTGGTAGATAACCTGAGCATCCTAGGAGGAGAGATTATATCAGCAACTTGTTACACACCAATACAAACCAAGAATTAACACCCCATTTTCATTGCAATCAGGAATTTAGAGAAAATGCCAAGTACCAGGAATTCATTCAATAAATGAAAAAGAGTTACAAACATACTTTCAACTACATCTGCTATTGAAACTTTTCTGATCCTGAAGGTCCTACCTCAAACAGACATCTCCACTTCTCCAAACACACCCACCCATGTAGCTTAAACAGCTCAAAAGCTGCTGACTGCTAAAGGAGCAGCAGAGAACCAGCACCCAAGCAGCCCAGGAGCAGAATGAGCTTCCCTGCCTAGGGACTGGGGCTCAAATACCCTGAGGCCCGCCCACCCCTTCCCACAATCCCCTGGGAAAGGGGAGGGGTCAATCACCCCAGGCCCCACCCACCACCCTTATCAAATCACCTGGACCCTCACTGGAAGTGATAGCACCTGCACTCCTGTCGGGCTCTGTCAGACACTGTTGGTTTTTGTGAAGCCCTGTGAGACCTCTTTGGGGTCTGTCAGGCTCTATCAGGTTTTGATGGGGTCTGTAGGGCTCTGTGGAGACCTGTTGGGGTCTGCTGAGCCCTGTCAAGATTTCTCAGGCTCTGTTGAGACCCCCAGGGCTCTGTCATACACACTGATGCTCTATCAGGAACTGACAAGATTTGTCAGGCCCTGACAGGTCCTGTTGGGATCTGTCAAGCTTTGTCAGGCTCTGTGAGGATCTGTCAAGCTCTCTCAGGCCCTGCCTGGCTCTGTTGGTCTTTCTTGAGCTTTGTCTGCCCCTGTCATGCCCTGTCAGGTACATGGCTCGGCAGCGGAGGGGAAGGAGTTGTAGGTCTGTAGGCCACACCCCCTGCAGGGAGCCCACCAATGGGGGTGGAAGTGTGGGTCAAGTGGGAGGAGCCCAGCTGGGAGGGTGGGGTGCTTGGAAAGGGGGTGGGCCTGGTTGGGGCACACCCCTTCAAGAAGGCACATTGGGGAGAGCTTGGGAGGGAGGTGGGGTTGGCAGTGGCCCTGCTCACATCTTCAGCCCCACCCTCAACCCTAAACCCCACCCCCAAATCCTTCACTGGAAATGGAACAAACCACATGCTTAAGGTTTTTTTACATTATTTAATTTTATTGGGTGAGAATTGGCCCCAAAAGCAGGTTAAAAATCCCCCAACATGGCCCTGGGGGAGCAATGTCAGGATGGCAGCGGCACAGCGCTGATCTTTTCCAAGATGGCCATCAGGGGTAAACAGAGTCACAGGCCCCACCACCCACCTTGGGCCCCACCCCAGAATGGCTGCCCTAGGCAGGCCCCGCCCACCTCAGCCCCACCCTTCCAGCACAGGCTTAGCAGCCATGACAGTCATGGCCCCGCCCACCAGCAGGGACACAGCAGCCGAGATGGCCACGCCCATCAGGGCAGCCATCTTCTTCCCATGGGCAGGGTGCAGGGCCACAGGGCCAGCCAATGGGAGCAGCCAATACAGCCGGGAGCTGCCGCCTGAGCACGGCGCAGACCTACAGCCCCTCCGGCAGTGCCAGCATGGCTGCCAGCCCTCCCCCCGGCCCCAACCATCTTGGATTCCAAGCAGGGTGGAGCCCAGCAGCCATGCTGTCCTCATTTTGTTGTGCACAGGGCCCCGTGCAGCATCGTAACCCAGGACATCTGGTGGGGTGAGGGGACCCAGGAATGTCGATCTATGGGCGGAATGCAGAAGCTGTGGGATGCTACATATCAGTGGGGCAGAGTGCTGAAAGTATATGGTGCTGCAGAGCAGTGCTGTGGATGTATAGGGCAGACCAGATGTGTGGGGCACTGTGGGGCACTGCTGTGGGTCTATGGGGCAGGGTACAGGAGCTACAGTGTGCTATAGGGCAGAACTGCTGGCCTATGGGCTAGTGGGAAGAAGCTATGGTGTTTTCTGGGACAGTGTTGTTGATCTATAGGGCAGAGGAACTATGGGGTGCTGTAGGGTTACACTGTGGGTCTATAGGGCAGAGTGAACAAGATATGGGGTGCTGTGGGACAGCACTGTGTGTCTACAGGGCAGAGTGGAGATACAGGGTGCTGTGGAGCAGTGCTGTCCATTTATGTGGCAGAGTAAAAGCAGCTATGGGGTGCAGTGACTCTATAGGGCAGAGGGGCTATGAGCTGCTGTGGGTCACTGTGTGGGTCACTCACCTGTAGGGGGTTCACCCTCTTCAGGGGTGTTTCACCCCACAACCACCCCATTGACCCCACAGCCCCCTGACCCCCACACCGCCCCATAGACCCTTGTGACCCACCCATAGTGGGCAGTGCAGGCGTAGTCAGGAGGGAAGGGTGGTCAGGTGGACAGAGGTGTAGGGTGCTGTGGGGCAGCACTTTGCACCAATGGGGCAGAACGCAGCACCTACAGGCTGCTGTGGGGCAGCTCTCTGGGTCTAAGGGGCAGAGTAGAGTCCTGTGGGGCAGCACTGTGGGTCTATGGGGAAGAGTAGAGTCACTATGGGGTACTGTGGGGCACTCCTGTGGATGTATGGGGCAGAGTACAGGAGCTATATGGTGCTGTTGGGCAGTACTGGGCATCTACAGAGCAGAGTGCAGGAGCCATGGGGTGCTGTGGGGCACTCCTGTGGATATATGGGGCAGAGTACAGGAGTTATACGGTGCTGTGGGGCAGTACTGGGCATCCATGGGGCAGAGTGCAGGAGCAATGGGGAGTTGTGAGGCAGTGTTGTGGGTCTATGGGGCAGTGTAGGAGCTATGGGGCATTGTTGGGCAGTACAGTGGGTCTATAGGCCAGATGAGCTATAGGGTGCTGTGGGACAGCACTGTGGATCTGTGGGGCAGAGTACAGGAGCTATAGGGTGCTGTGGGGCAGAGTGGAAGACATATGAGGTACTCTGTGGCACTGCTGTAGACATATGGGGCAGAGTGGAGAAGCCATGGGGTGCTGTGGGATAACAAGCAGGAGCTATAGGGTGCTGTGGGGCAGTGTTGTGGATCCATACGGCAGAGTGGAGGTGCTATGGGGCACTGTGGGTCAGCGTGTGGTTCACTCACCTGCAGGGCGTTCAGCCTCTTCAGGGGTGTTTCACCCCACAACAACCCCATAGACCCCACAGCCCCCCTGACCCCTACACCGCCCCATAGACCCTTGTGATCCCCCCCCCCCGCCCCATCCCCGCCATGGTGTGCAGTGGAGATGTGGCCAGCCGGAGGAGGTGGCGGGGGGTCTCACGGTCAGCAGGAGTGCAGTGGGAGGGCACGCGGTCAGCCGGGGGGCCAGGGGGCCACAGTCAGCCGGAGTTGGGGTGGGCACGCGGTCAGCCGGAGTTGGGGGGGGGGGGTGTCCATCAGCCGGGGGGGGGGGAGGGGGGGGCACGCGGCCAGCCAGAGTTGGGGAGGCGGTCAGCCGGAGCGGGGGGCGTGGTCAGCCGGAGGGGGCGTGGCCAGGCTGCCTTCACTGTTCTCTGCGCAGGAGCTGCAGTGGGAAAGGGAAGGAAAGGGCCGTTATTTGTGTCACAGACCTGGGAAACAGCCCCAAATCCCCCCGCTTCAACATTAACCGAGTGAGCAAATTAACTGCCAAAAAAATGGATCTTGAAAGCTTCTTTGAGCACAAAGTATCCTAAAAACAGCCCCAAAATGAAGTAAATTGAATTTGAGATCAAATAGCCTTAAAAATATCAAAAACCCGCCCAAATATGGTCCCTCACAGCTTTATATAATAAGATATATATGTAAAAATAGATTAGATACATTACATAGTAATTATATATATTTATATAATATATATTAATATCTAATGAATATCATTATTACAATAGTATGTTATAGATATCATCATTATATTATGCCATTATATATTAATTATAAATTACATTAAATAATATCAACGAATATTAGTTGATCAGTTAATTATATCAGATTATATATTATATATATTTCTACTACTCATCATATTATATCATTTATAGTAGTATATTACTATATTGATTTTATCTATATATTTAATATTAAATTAAAATTAATTTTAATAATTTAAATTAAATTAAAATATATAAATAATTTTTAAAATACAATGTAAACGATTAAGTGGGTTTAGGGAGGCGGCGACCAATCAGCGCCTTTCTCTCCTCAGAGGCAGCGACCAATCAGCGCCTTTCTCTCCTCAGAGGCAGCGACCAATCAGCGCCTTTCTCCCCTCAGACGCAGCGACCCATCAGCGCCTTTCTCTCCCTTGGAGACAGTCGAGCGGGGCTGAGCCGGGGGAGGCTTTCCCGCCAGACGGCACCGGCCAATCAGCGAGCGTCTCCTCGGCCCCCTCAGCGTGAGGGGAGAACGGGACGGGGGAGACAAAATGGCGGCGGGTTAAAAAAGCCGAATATGTTCCCGCTTAAATATTAATTCAGTAAATTATAAATAAATAGATAGATTTTTTAAAGCTTTTTTTGGGGCACAAATCAGCACCAGATCTGGGACCCCCAGCTCTAGACACGTTCAATAAAGTGAATTCAGCCCTAAAACCCCCTCAGAAAGCAACGAAATGCCCCTCCCGAGTTTAAACACAATAACTTACACACTTATTTCAACAACTATTGAAATTATTTTAACAATTAATAATTTAAATAATTAAGCGGCTTTAGGAGCCTCAGAACTGCCCAAAATGCTCAAAAAACCCCTCATAAAACCTCAAAAAGCCCCGTTTAAATATAATAATTTAAATTAATAAGCGGTTAAAAGAAAAAAACGCATTTGGACTCGCAGTCCTGGGAAACAGCCCCAAATCTCCCCCCGGGATTTAAATATTAATCTATTGTATAAATTCTTATCAATAAGTAGATTCAAAAAACTTTAAAGTCGCAAATCGGCCCCTCAAACTTTAAATGCATTAAATAAACCTTTTTAGAAGCCGATTTAGACCCAAACGGCCCCAAAGTGGGGCCAGCGTCTTCAGGGGCCTCGAACCGCCCGCACAGCAGCTCAGTGAAATGAAACCGCGAAAAGCGCCGTTGAAGTGCCAGAGTTTAAATAAATCGGCGTTTTTTAAAAGCCGAATTGGGCTGTAAAACCCCTTCTTTCTTCCTTTCTTTCTATCTTTCTTTCTTTCTGTCTTTCTTTCATTTTAATTTTTTTCTTTCTTTCTTTTCTGTTTCTCTCTTCTTTCTATCTTTCTTTTTTCTATCTTTCTTTTTTCTTTAGTTTCTTTCTTTCTTTCCTTCTTTCTTTCTTTTTTCTTTCTTTTGTATTTTTTCCTTTTTTCTTTCTTTCTTTCTTCTTTCTTTCTTTCTTCTTTCTTCTTTCTTTCTTCTTTCATTCCTCTTTCTTTCTTTCTTTCTTTCTTTCTTTCTTTCTTTCTTTCTTTCTTTCTTTCTTTCTTTCTTTCTTTCCTACTTTCTTTCTTCCTTTCTTGCCTAATTTCTTTCCTACTCTCTATATTTCTTTCTTTCTTTCTTCTTTCTCTCTTTCTTTCTATTTCTTTTTTAATTTCTTACTTTCTTTTTCTTTCTTTCTTTTACCTTTCGTCTTTCTTTCTTTTTTTCTTTCTTTCTTTTTTCTTTCTTTCCTCCTTATTTCTTTTCTTTCTTTCTTTCTTTCTTTCTTTTTTAATTTCTAACATTCTTTATTTTTCTTTTTTTCTTTTTCCTTTCTTTCGTCTTTCTTTCTTTCTTTTTTTCTTTCTTTCATCTTTCTTTCTTTCTTTTTTCTTTCTTTCCTCTTTCTTTCTTTATTCTATTTCTTTCTTTTTTTTAAATTTCTTCCTTTCTTTCTTTTTTTTTCTTTCTTCTTTCTTTCTCTCTTTCTTTCTTTTTTTCTTTCTTTATTTCTTTATTTCTTTGTTTCTTTCCTTTTTCTTTCTTCTTTCTTTCTTTTTTCTTTTTTTCTTCTTTTTTTCTTCTTTCATTATTTATTCTTTCTTCTTTCTATCTTCTTTCTTTCTTTCTTTCTTTCTTTCTTTCTTTCTTTCTTTCTTTCTTTCTTTCTTCTTTCTTTCTTTCTTCTTTCCTTCTTCTTTCTTCCTTCTTTCTTTCTTTCTTTCCTCTTTCTTTCTTCTTTCTTTCTTTCTTCTTTCTTATATCTTTCTTTTTTTCTTCTTTCTTTCTTCCTTCTTTCTTTCTTTCTTCTTTCTTTCTTCTTTCCTTCTTCTTTCTTTCTTCTTTCCTTCTTTCTTTCTTTCTTTCTTCTTTCTTTCTTCTTTCCTTCTTCTTTCTTTCTTCTTACTTTCTTTCCTCTTTCTTTCTTCTTTCTTTCTTTCTTCTTTCTTATATCTTTCTTTTTTCTTATATCTTTCTTCTTTCTTTCTTCTTTCTTTCTTTCTTCTTTCTTTCTTCTTCCTTTCTTCTTTCTTCTTTCTTTCCTCTTTCTTTCTTACTTCTTTCTTTCTTACTTCTTTCTTATTTCTTTCTTCATTAATCTTTCTTTCTTCTCTCTTTCTTTCTTTCTTCTTTCTTTCTTCTCTCTTTCTTCTTTCTTCTTTCTTTCTTCTTTCTTTCTGCTTTCTTTCTTCTTTCTTTCTTTCTGCTTTCTTTCTTCTTTCTCTCTGTCTTCTTTCTTTCTTCTTTCTTTCTTCTTTCTTTCTTCTTTCATTTTTCTTTCTTTCTTCTTTCTTTCTTACTTCTTTCTTTCTTCCTTCTTTCTTATTTCTTTCTTCTTTCTCCTTTCTTTCTTCTTTCTCTCTTCTTTCTTTATTCTTTTATTCTTCTTTCTTTCTTCTTCCCCTCTGCCTTCTTTCTCTCTTCTTTCTTTCTACTTTCTTTCTTCTTTCTTTCTCCTTTCTTTCTTGTTTCTTTCTTCTTTCTTCTTTCTTCTTTCTTTCTTCTTTCATTTTTCTTTCTTTCTTCTTTCTTTCTTACTTCTTTCTTTCTTCCTTCTTTCTTATTTCTTTCTTCTTTCTTCTTTCTTTCTTCTTTCTCTCTTCTTTCTTTATTCTTTTATTCTTCTTTCTTTCTTCTTCCCCTCTGCCTTCTTTCTCTCTTCTTTCTTTCTTCTTTCTTTCTTCTTTCTTTCTTCTTTCTTTCTTCTTTCTTTCTTCTTTCTTTCTTCTTTATTTCTTTCTTCTTAATTTCTTTCTTTCATTCTTCTTTCTTTGTTCTTTCTTTCTTCTTTATTTCTTCTTTCTTTCTTCTTTTTTCTTTCTTCTTTCTTTCTTCTTTCTTCTTTCTTTCTTTCTTCTTTCTTTCTTCTTTCTTTCTGCTTTCTTTCTTCTTTCTTTCTTTCTGCTTTCTTTCTTCTTTCTCTCTGTCTTCTTTCTTTCTTCTTTCTTTCTTCTTCCTTTCTTCTTTCTTTCTTCTTTCATTTTTCTTTCTTTCTTCTTTCTTTCTTACTTCTTTCTTTCTTCCTTCTTTCTTATTTCTTTCTTCTTTCTTCTTTCTTTCTTCTTTCTCTCTTCTTTCTTTATTCTTTTATTCTTCTTTCTTTCTTCTTCCCTTCTGCCTTCTTTCTCTCTTCTTTCTTTCTTCCTTCTTTCTTCTTTCTTGCTTCTTTCTTTCTTCTTTCTTTCTTACTTCTTTCTTTCTTATTTCTTTCTAATTTCTTTCTTCTTTCTTCTTTCTTCTTTCTTTCTTCTTTCTTTATTCGTTCTTTCTTCTTTCTTTCTTCTTCCCCTCTTCCTTCTTTCTCTCTTCTTTCTTTCTTCTTTCTTTCTTCTTTCTTTCTTCTTTCTTTCTTCTTTCTTTCTTCTTTCTTTCTTCTTTCTTTCTTCTTTCTTTCTTCTTTATTTCTTTCTTCTTAATTTCTTTCTTTCATTCTTCTTTCTTTGTTCTTTCTTTCTTCTTTCTTTCTTCTTTCTTTCTTCTTTTTTCTTTCTTCTTTCTTTCTTTCTTCTTTCTTTCTTCTTTCTTTCTGCTTTCTTCTTTCTTTCTTTCTGCTTTCTTTCTTCTTTCTCTCTGTCTTCTTTCTTTCTTCTTTCTTTCTTCTTCCTTTCTTCTTTCTTTCTTCTTTCATTTTTCTTTCTTTCTTCTTTCTTTCTTACTTCTTTCTTTCTTCCTTGTTTCTTATTTCTTTCTTCTTTCTTCTTTCTTTCTTCTTTCTCTCTTCTTTCTTTATTCTTTTATTCTTCTTTCTTTCTTCTTCCCCTCTGCCTTCTTTCTCTCTTCTTTCTTTCTTCCTTCTTTCTTCTTTCTTGCTTCTTTCTTTCTTCTTTCTTTTTTCTTTCTTTCTTCTTTCTTTCTTACTTCTTTCTTTCTTATTTCTTTCTAATTTCTTTCTTCTTTCTTCTTTCTTTCTTCTTTCTTTATTCTTTCTTTCTTCTTTCTTTCTTCTTCCCCTCTTCCTTCTTTCTCTCTTCTTTCTTTCTTCTTTCTTTCATCTTTCTTTCTTCTTTCTTTCTTCTTTCTTTCTTCTTTCTTTCTTCTTTCTTTCTTCTTTCTTTCTTCTTTATTTCTTTCTTCTTAATTTCTTTCTTTCATTCTTCTTTCTTTCTTCTTTCTTTCTTCTTTCTTTCTTCTTTCTTTCTTCTTTCTTTCTTTCTTCTTTCTTTTTTCTTTCTTCTTTCTTTCTTTCTTTCCTCTTTCTTTCTTCTTTCTTTCTTTCTTCTTTCTTATATCTTTCTTTTTTTCTTCTTTCTTTCTTCCTTCTTTCTTCTTTCTTTCTTTCTTCTTTCTTTCTTCTTTCTTTCTTCTTTCTTTCTTCTTTCTTTCTTCTTTCCTTCTTTCTTTCTTTCTTTCTTCTTTCTTTCTTCTTTCCTTCTTCTTTCTTTCTTCTTACTTTCTTTCCCCTTTCTTTCTTCTTTCTTTCTTTCTTCTTTCTTATATCTTTCTTTTTTCTTATATCTTTCTTCTTTCTTTCTTCTTTCTTTCTTTCTTCTTTCTTTCTTCTTCCTTTCTTCTTTCTTCTTTCTTTCCTCTTTCTTTCTTACTTCTTTCTTTCTTACTTCTTTCTTATTTCTTTCTTCATTAATCTTTCTTTCTTCTCTCTTTCTTTCTTTCTTCTTTCTTTCTTCTCTCTTTCTTCTTTCTTCTTTCTTTCTTCTTTCTTTCTGCTTTCTTTCTTCTTTCTTTCTTTCTGCTTTCTTTCTTCTTTCTCTCTGTCTTCTTTCTTTCTTCTTTCTTTCTTCTTTCTTTCTTCTTTCATTTTTCTTTCTTTCTTCTTTCTTTCTTACTTCTTTCTTTCTTCCTTCTTTCTTATTTCTTTCTTCTTTCTTCTTTCTTTCTTCTTTCTCTCTTCTTTCTTTATTCTTGTATTCTTCTTTCTTTCTTCTTCCCCTCTGCCTTCTTTCTTTCTGCTTTCTTTCTTCTTTCTTTCTTTCTGCTTTCTTTCTTCTTTCTCTCTGTCTTATTTCTTTCTTCTTTCTTTCTTCTTTCTTTCTTCTTTCTTTCTTCTTTCTTTCTTCTTTCATTTTTCTTTCTTTCTTCTTTCTTTCTTACTTCTTTCTTTCTTCCTTCTTTCTTATTTCTTTCTTCTTTCTTCTTTCTTTCTTCTTTCTCTCTTCTTTCTTTATTCTTGTATTCTTCTTTCTTTCTTCTTCCCCTCTGCCTTCTTTCTCTCTTCTTTCTTTCTACTTTCTTTCTTCTTTCTTTCTCCTTTCTTTCTTCTTTCTTTCTTCTTTCTTTCTTCTTTCTTTCTCCTTTCTTTCTAATTTCTTTCTTCTTTCATTTTTCTTTCTTCTTCTTTCTTTCTTACTTCTTTCTTTCTTCCTTCTTTCTTATTTCTTTCTTCTTTCTTCTTTCTTTCTTCTTTCTCTCTTCTTTCTTTATTCTTGTATTCTTCTTTCTTTCTTCTTCCCCTCTGCCTTCTTTCTCTCTTCTTTCTTTCTACTTTCTTTCTTCTTTCTTTCTCCTTTCTTTCTTCTTTCTTTCTTCTTTCTTTCTTCTTTCTTTCTTTCTTTCTTCTTTCTTTCTTACTTCTTTCTTTCTTATTTCTTTCTAATTTCTTTCTTCTTTCTTCTTTCTTCTTTCTTTCTTCTTTCTTTATTCTTTCTTTCTTCTTTCTTTCTTCTTCCCCTCTTCCTTCTTTCTCTCTTCTTTCTTTCTCCTTTCTTTCTTCTTTCTTTCTTCTTTCTTTCTTCTTTCTTTCTTCTTTCTTTCTTCTTTCTTTCTTCTTTCTTTCTTCTTTCTTTCTTCTTTCTTTCTTCTTTATTTCTTTCTTCTTAATTTCTTTCTTTCATTCTTCTTTCTTTCTTCTTTCTTTCTTCTTTCTCTCTTCTTTCTTTCTTCTTTTTTCCTTCTTCTTTCTTTCTTCTTTCTTCTTTCTTTCTTTCTTCTTTCTTTCTTCTTTCTTTCTGCTTTCTTCTTCTTCTTTCTTTCTGCTTTCTTTCTTCTTTCTCTCTGTCTTCTTTCTTTCTTCTTTCTTTCTTCTTTCTTTCTTCTTTCTTTCTTCTTTCATTTTTCTTTCTTTCTTCTTTCTTTCTTACTTCTTTCTTTCTTCCTTCTTTCTTATTTCTTTCTTCTTTCTTCTTTCTTTCTTCTTTCTCTCTTCTTCTTTATTCTTTATTCTTCTTTCTTTCTTCTTCCCTCTGCCTTCTTTCTCTCTTCTTTCTTTCTTCCTTCTTTCTTCTTTCTTGCTCCTTTCTTTCTTCTTCTCTCTTCTTTCTTTCTTCTTTCTTTCTTCTTTCTTTCTTTCTTCTTTCTTTGTTACTTCTTTCTTTCTTATTTCTTTCTAATTTCTTTCTTCTTTCTTCTTTCTTTCTTCTTTCTTTATTCTTTCTTTCTTCTTTCTTTCTTCTTCCCCTCTTCCTTCTTTCTCTCTTCTTTCTTTCTTCTTTCTTTCTTCTTTCTTTCTTCTTTCTTTCTTCTTTCTTTCTTCTTTCTTCTTTCTTTATTCTTTCTTTCTTCTTTCTTTCTTCTTTATTTCTTTCTTCTTAATTTCTTTCTTTCATTCTTCTTTCTTTCTTCTTTCTTTCTTCTTTCTTTCTTCTTTCTTTCTTTCTTCTTTCTTTTTCTTTCTTCTTCTTTCTTTCTTTCTTCTTTCTTTCTTCTTTCTTTCTTACTTCTTTCTTCTTTCTTTCTTTCTTCTTTCTTCTTTCTTTCTTCTTTCTTTCTTCTTTCTTTCTTCTTTCTTTCTTCTTTCTTCTTTCTTTCTTACTTCTTTCTTCTTTCTTCGTTTCTCCTTTCTTTCTTCCTTCTTTCTTCCTTCTTTCTTCTTTCTTTCTTCTTTCTTCTTTCTTTCTTCTTTCTTTCTTCTTTCTTTCTTCTTTCTTTCCTCTTTCTTTCTCTTTCTTTCTTTCTTCCTTCTTTCTTCTTTCTTTCTTCTTTCTTCTTTTTTCTTCTTTCTTTTTTCTTTCTTCTTTCTGTTTTCTTTCTTTTTCCTTTCTTTCTTTCTTCTTTCTTTCGTCTTTATTTTTCTTTCTTCATTCTTCTTTCTTTCTTCTTTCTTTCTTTTTGTTTCTTCTTTCTTTCTTCTTTCTTTCTTTCTTCTTTCATTCTTCTTTCTTTCTTCTTTCTTTCTTAGTTCTTTCTTACTTCTTTCTTCTTTCTTTCTTCTTTCTTTATTCTTCCTTTCTTCTTCCTTTCTTCTTCCTTTCTTTCTTCTTCCTTTCTTCTTTCTTTCTACTTCTTACTTCTTTTTTCTTACTTCTTTCTGTCTTCTTTCTTCTGTCTTTCTAATTTCTTTCTTTCTTTTTCTTTCTTTTTTCTTCTTTCCTTCTTTCTTTCGTCTTTCTTTCTTCTTTCTCTCTTCTTCTTTCTTTCTTCTTTCTTTCCTCTTTCTTTCTTTATTCTTTATTTCTTCTTCCTTTCTTCCTTCTTTCTCTCTTCTTTCTTTCTTTCTTCTTTCTTCTTTCTTTCTTTTTTCTTTCTTCTTTCTTTCTTCTTTCTTTCTTACTTCTTTCTTACTTCTTCTTATTTCTTTCTTCTTTCTTCTTTCTTTCTTTTTTCTTTCTTCTTTCTTTCTTCTTTCTTTCTTCTTTCCTTCTTTCTTCTTTCTTTCTTCTTTCTTTCTTCTTTCTTCTTTCTTCTTTCGTCTTTCTTCTTTCTTTCATCTTTCTTTATTTCTTTCTTCTTTCTTCTTTCTTCTTTCTTTAATCTTTCTTCTTCTTTCTTTCTTCTTTCTTTCTTTCTTCTTTCTTTCTTCTTTCTTTCGTCTTTTTTTCTTATTATTTCTTCTTCGTTTCTTTCTTCATTCTTTCTTTCTTCTTTCTTTCTTCTTCCTTTTTTCCTTCTTTCTCTCTTCTTTCTCTCTTCTTTCTTCTTTCTTCTTCTTTCTTTCTTCCTTCTTTCTTCTTCTTTCTTCTTTCTTTCTTCTTTCTTCCTTTCTTCTTAATTTCTTTCTTTCATTATTCTTTCTTTCTTCTGTCTTTCTTCTTTCTCTCTTCTTTCTTTCTTCTTTCTTCTTTCTTTCTTCTTTCTTTCTCCTTCTTTCTTCTTTCTTTCTTCTTTCTTTCTTCTTTCTTCCTTTATTCTTAATTTCTTTCTTACATTCTTCTTTCTTTCTTTCTTCTTTCTTCTTTCTTTCTTCTTTCTTTCTTCTTCTTCTTTCTTTCTTCTTTCTTTCTTCCTTCTTTCTTCTTTCTTTCTTCTTTCTTTCTTCTTTCTTGCTTTCCTCATACTTTCTTTCATCTTTCTTTCTTTCTTCGTTCTTCTTTCTTTCTTCTTTCTTTCTTCATTCTTTCTTCTTTCTTCTTTCTTTCTTTCTTCTTACTTTCTTCTTTCTTTCTTCTTTCTTTCTTTCTTCTTTTTCTTTTTCTTTCTTCTTTCTTCTTTATTTCCTCTTTCTTTCTTACTTCGTTCTTTCTTACTTCTTTCTTTCTTATTTCTTTCTTCTTTCTTCTTTCTTTCTGCTTTCTTTCTGCTTTCTTTCTGCTTTCTTTTTCTTTCCCTATGTCTTCTTTCTTTCTTCTTTCTTTCTTCTCTCTTTCTTTCTTTCTTCTTTCTTTCTTCTTTCTTTCTTCTTTCTTCTTTCTTTCTTCTCTCTTTCTCCTTTCTTTCTGCTTTCTTTCTTCTTTCCCTCTGTATTCTTTCTTTCTTCTTTCTCTCTTCTTTCCTTCTTCTTTCTTTCTTCTTTCTTTCTTCATTCTTCTTCTTTCTTTATCCTTTCTTTCTTCTTTCTTTCTTCTTTCTTTCTTACTTCTTTCTTTCTTCCTTCTTTCTTATTTCTTTATTCTTTCTTTCTTCTTTCTTTCTTTCTCCTTTCTTCTTCCTTTCTTCATTCATTCTCTCTTCTTTCTTTCTTTCTTCTTTCTTCTTTCTTTCTTCTTTCTTTCTCCTTTCTTTCTTCTTTCTTTCTTCTTTCTTTCTTCTTTCTTACTTCTTTCTAACTTCTTCTTTGTTATTTCTTTCTTTCTTGTTTGTTTCTCCTTTCTTCTTTCTTTCTTCCTTCTTGCTTCTTTCTTTCTTCTTTCTTTCTTCCTTTCTTCTTTATTTCTTTCTTTCATTCTTCTTTCTTTCTTCTTTCTTTCTTCTTTCTCTCGTCTTTCTTTCTTTCTTCTTTCTTCTTTCTTTCTTCTTTCTTTCTTCCTTCTTTCTTCATTCTTTCTTCATTCTTTCTTCTTTCTTTCTTAGTTCTTTCTTACTTCTTTCTTACTTCTTTCTTTCTTCTTTCCTTTTTCTTTCTTCCTTCTTTCTTCATTCTTTCTTTTTTCTTTTTTCTTCTTTTTTTCTTCTTTCATTATTTATTCTTTCTTCTTTCTATCTTCTTTCTTTCTTTCTTTCTTTCTTTCTTTCTTTATTTATTTCTTTCTTCTTTCTTTCTTCTTTCCTTCTTCTTCTTTCTTCTTTCTTTCTTTCCTCTTTCTTTCTTCTTTCTTTCTTTCTTCTTTCTTATATCTTTCTTTTTTTCTTCTTTCTTTCTTCCTTCTTTCTTCTTTCTTTCTTTCTTCTTTCTTTCTTCTTTCTCTCTTCTTTCTTTCTTCTTTCTTTCTTCTTTCCTTCTTTCTTTCTTTCTTTCTTCTTTCTTTCTTCTTTCCTTCTTCTTTCTTTCTTCTTTCTTTCTTCCTCTTTCTTTCTTCTTTCTTTCTTTCTTCTTTCTTATATCTTTCTTTTTTTCTTCTTTCTTTCTTCCTTCTTTCTTCTTTCTTTCTTTCTTCTTTCTTTCTTCTTTCTTTCTTCTTTCTTTCTTCTTTCTTTCTTCTTTCCTTCTTTCTTTCTTTCTTTCTTCTTTCTTTCTTCTTTCCTTCTTCTTTCTTTCTTCTTACTTTCTTTCCTCTTTCTTTCTTCTTTCTTTCTTTCTTCTTTCTTATATCTTTCTTTTTTCTTATATCTTTCTTCTTTCTTTCTTCTTCCTTTCTTCTTTTTTCTTTCTTTCCTCTTTCTTTCTTACTTCTTTCTTTCTTACTTCTTTCTTATTTCTTTCTTCATTAATCTTTCTTTATTCTTTCTTTCTTCTCTCTTGCTTTCTTTCTTCTCTCTTTCTTCTCTCTTTCTTCTTTCTTTCTTCTTTCTTTCTGCTTTCTTTCCTCTTTCTTTCTTTCTGCTTTCTTTCTTCTCTCTCTCTGTCTTCTTTCTTTCTTCTTTCTTTCTTCTTTCTTTCTTACTTCTATCTTTCTTATTTCTTTCTAATTTGTTTCTTCTTTCTTCTTTCTTTATTCTTTCTTCTTTCTTTCTTCTCCCCTCTTCCTTCTTTCTCTCTTCTTTCTTTCTTCTTTTTTTATTCTTTCTTTCTTCTGTCTTTCTTCTTCTTCTTCTTTCTTTCTTCTTTCTTTCTTCTTTCTTTCTTCTTTATTTCTTTCTTCTTAATTTCTTTCTTTCATTCTTCTTTCTTTCTTCTTTCTTCTTTCTTTCTTTCTTTCTTCTTTCTTTCTTCTTTCTTTCTTACTTCTTTCTTCTTTCTTTCTTTCTTCTTTCTTCTTTCTTTCTTCTTTCTTTCTTTTATCTTCCTTCTTTCTTTCTTCTTTCTTGCTTCTTTCTTACTTACTACTTTCTTCTTTCTTTCTTCTTTCTTCGTTCTTCTTTCTTTCTTTCTTTTTTCTTTCTTCTTTCTGCTTTCTTTCTTCTTTCTTTCTTTCTTCTTTCTTTCTTACATCTTTCTTACAACTTACTTCTTTCTTTCTTACTTCTTACTTCTTTTTTCTTCCTTCTTTCTTTCTTCTTTTTTCTTTCTTTCTTCTTTCTTTCTTTCTTCTTTCTTTCTTTCTTCTTTCTTTCTTTCTTCTTTCCTCTTTCTTTCGTCTTTCTTTCTTCTTTCTTTTTTCTTTCTCTCTTTCTTCTTTCTTTCCTCTTTCTTTCTTTCTTCTTCCTTTCTTCTTTCTTTCTTCTTATTTCTTTCTTCTTAATTTCTTTCTTTCATTCTTCTTTCTTTCATCTTTCTTTCTTCTTTCTTCTTTCTTTCTTTCTTCTTTCTTTCTTCTTTTTTTCTTCTTCTTTCTTCTTTCTTCTTTCTTCTTTCTTCTTTCTTCTTTCTTCTTTCTTCTTTCTTCTTTCTTCTTTCTTCTTTCTTCTTTCTTCTTTCTTACTTCTTTCTTCTTCTTTCTTCTTTCTTTCTTCCTTCTTTCTTCTTTCTTTCTTCTTTCTTTCTTCTTTCTTTCTTTTTTCTTTCTTCTTTCTTTCTTCTATCTTTCCTCTTTCTTTCTTTCTTCTTTCTTTCTTCTTTCTTTCTTCTTCCTTTCTTCCTTCTTTCTCTCTTCTTTCTTTCTTCTTTATTTCTTTCTTCTTTCTTCTTCTTTCTTCTTCTTTCTTTCTTTCTTCCTTCTTTCTTCTTTCTTTCTTCTTTCTTTCTTCTTTCTTCCTTTCTTCTTAATTCTTTCTTTCATTCTTCTTTCTTTCTTCTGTCTTTCTTCTTTCTTTCTTTCTTATTTCTTTCTTTCTTTCTTCTTATTTCTTCTTTCTTTCTTCTTTCTTTCCTCCTTATTTCTCTTTCTTTCTTCTTTCTTTCTTCTTCTTTCTTCTTTCTTCTTCCTTTCTTTCTCTTTCTTTCTTCTTTCTTCTTTCTTTATTACTTCTCTCTTACTTCTTTCTTTCTCTTCTTACTTCTTTCTTCTTCTTTCTTTCTTCTTTCTTCTTTCTTTCTTACTTCTTTCTTTCTTACTTCTTTCTTCTTTCTTTCTGCTTTCTTCTTTCTTTCTTCTTTCTTCTTTCTTCTTTCTTTCCACTTTCTTTCTTTCTTCTTTGTTTCTTCTTCCTTTCTTCCTTCTTTCTCTCTTCTTTCTTTCTTACTTCTTTCTTTCTTATTTCTTATTTCTTTCTTCTTTCTTCTTCTTTCTTCTTTCTTTCTTCTTTCTTTCTTATTTCTTCCTTCTTTCTTTCTTCTTTTTTCTTTCTTCTTTCTTTCTTACTTCTTTCTTATTTCTTTCTTCTTTCTTCTTTCTTTCTTTTTTTTTTCTTTCTTTCTTCTTTCTTACTTCTTCTTTCTCCTTTCTTTTCTTTCTTCTTCTTTCTCTTTTTTCTTTTATTTCTTCTTTGTTTCTTTCTTCATTCTTTCTTTCTTCTTCCTTTCTTCCTTCTTTCTCTCTTCTTTCTTTCTTCTTTCTTCTTTCTTTCTGCTTTCTTTCTTCTTTCTTTCTTTCCTTCTTCTTTCTCTCTTCTTTCTCTCTTTCTTCTTTCTTTATTCTTTCTTTCCTCTTTCTTCTTTCTTCTTTCTTTCTTCTTTCTTAATTATTTTTTCTTTTTATTTCTTCTTCGTTTCTTTCTTCATTCTTCCTTTCTTCCTTCTTTCTTTCTTCTTTCATTCTTCTTTCTTTCTTCTTTCTTTCTTAGTTCTTTCCTACCTCTTTCTTTCTTCTTTCTTTCTTCTTTCTTTATTCTTACTTTCTTCTTCCTTTCTTCTTCCTTCCTTTCTTCTTTCTTTCTTCTTTCTTTCTTACTTCTTTCTTACAACTTATTTCTTTCTTTCTTACTTCTTTCTTTTTCTTTCTTACTTCTTTCTTTCTTCTTTCTTCTTTCTTCCTTTCTTCATTCTTTCTTTCTTCTTTCTTTCTTCTTTCTTCCTTCTTTCTTTCTTCTTTCTTTCTTTCTTCTTCATTCTTTCTTTCTTCTTTCTTTCTTCTTTCTTTCTCTCTTTTTTCTTTCTTTCTTCTTTCTTCTTTCTTTCTTCTTTCTTTCTTCTTTCTTTCTTCTTTCTTTTTCACTTCTTTCTTTCTTACTTCTTTCTCCTTTCTTTCTTCTTTTTCTTTCTTTCTTACTTCTTTCTTTCTTACTTCTTTCTTCTTCCTTTCTTCTTCCTTTCTTTCTTCTTTCTTTCTTACATCTTTCTTATATCTTTCTTCTTTCTTTCTTACTTTCTACTTTCTTTCTTACTTCTTTCTTTCTTCTTTCTTCTTTCTTTCTTTCTTCTTTCTTTCTTTCTTCTTCATTCTTTCTTTCTTCTTTCTTTCTTCTTTCTTTCTTTTTTCTTTCTTCTTTCTTTCTTCTTTATTTCTTCTTTCTTTCTTCTTAATTTCTTCTTTCTTCTTCCTTTATTCTTTCTTCTTTCTTTTTTCTTTCTCTCTTTCTTCTTTCTTTCCTCTTTCTTTCTTTCTTCTTCCTTTCTTCTTTCTTTCTTCTTTATTTCTTTCTCTTAATTTCTTTCTTTCATTCTTCTTTCTTTCATCTTTCTTTCTTCTTTCTTCTTTCTTTCTTCTTTCTTTCTTCTTTCTTCTTTCTTCTTTCTTCTTTCTTCTTTCTTCTTTCTTCTTTCTTCTTTCTTCTTTCTTACTTCTTTCTTCTTTCTTTCTTCTTTCTTTCTTCTTTCTTTCTTCTTTCTTTCTTCTTTCTTTCTTCTTTCTTTCTTTTTTCTTTCTTCTTTCTTTCTTCTATCTTTCCTCTTTCTTTCTTTCTTCTTTCTTTCTTCTTTCTTTCTTCTTCCTTTCTTCCTTCTTTCTCTCTTCTTTCTTTCTTCTTTCTTTCTTTCTTCTTTCATTCTTCTTTCTTTCTTCTTCCTTTCTTTCTTCTTTCTTTCTTCTTTATTTCTTACTTCTTTCTTACAACTTCTTTCTTTCTTTCTTACTTCTTTCTTCTTTCTTTCTTCTTTCTTTCTTCTTTCTTTCTTCTTTCTTTCGTCTTTCCTTCTTCTTTCTTTCTTCATTCTTCTTCCTTTCTTTCTTCTTTCTTTCTTCTTTCTTTCTTCTTTCTTTCTTCTTTCTTTCTCTTTCTTTCTTCTTTCTTAATTCTTTCTTAATTCTTTCTTACTTCTATCTTTCTTCTTTCTTTTTTCTTTCTTCCTTCTTCTTCTTTCTTTCTTTTTGCATTCTTTCTTTTTCTTTGTTTCTTCTTCTTTCTTCTTTCCTTCCTCTTTCTTTCTTCTTTCTTTCTTTTCCTTTCTTCTTTCTTTTTCTTCTTTCTTATATCTTTCTTTCTTTCTTATTTCTATTTTCTTTCTTTCTTCTTTCTTTCTTTCTTCTTTATTTCTAATTCCGTTGTTTCTTCTTTCTTTCTTCTTTCATTTTTCTTTCTTCTTTCTTTCTTACTTCTTTCTTTCTTACTTCTTTCCAATTTCTTTCTTCATTCTTTCTTCTTTCTTCTTTCCTTCTTTTTTCTTTCTGCTTTCTTTCTTCTTTCTTTCTTCTTTCTTTCTACTTTCTTTCTTCTTTCTTTCTGTCTTCTTTCTTTCTTCTCTCTTTCTTCTTTCTTTCTTCTTTCTTCTTTCTTTCCTATTTCTTTCTTTCTTCTTTCTTTCTTAATTCTTTCTTACTTCTTTCTTTCTTCTTTCTTTCTCTTTCTTTCTTCCTTCTTTCTTATTTTTTTCTTCTTTCTTCTTTCTTTCTTCTTTCTTTCTTCTTTCTTTCTTCTTTCTTCTTTCTTTCTTCTTTCTTTCTTAATTCTTTCTTAATTCTTTCTTTCTTCTTTCTTTCTTCTTTCTTTCTTCTTTCTTTCTTTTTTCTTTCTTCTTTCTTTCTTCCTTCTTTCTTCTTTCTTTCTTTCTTCTTTCTTTATTTCTTTCTTCTTTCTTCTTATTTCTTTTTTTTTCTTTCTTTATCTTTCTGCTTTCTTTCTTCTTTCTTACTTTCTTTCTTCCATCTTTCTTCTTTCTCTCTTCTTTCTTCTCTCTTTCTTCTTTCTTTCTTCTTTCTTTCTTCTTTCTTTCTTCTTTCTTTCTTTTTTCTTTCATTCTTCTTCCTTACTTCTTTCTTTCTTACTTCTTTCTTTCTTCTTTCTTTCTTCTTTCTTTATTCTTACTTTCTTCTTCCATTCTTCTTCCTTTCTTTCTTCTTTCTTTCTTCTTTCTTTCTTACTTCTTTCTTTATTCTTCCTTCTTTCTTTCTTTCTTCATTTTTTCTTTCTTCTTTCTTTCTTTCTTATTTCATTCTTCTTTCTTTCTTCTTTCTTTCTTAGTTCTTTTTTACTTCTTTCTTTCTTCTTTATTTCTTCTTTCTTTATTCTTCCTTTCTTCTTCCTTTCTTCTTCCTTTCCTTCTTCTTTCTTTCTTACTTTTTTCTTACAACTTCTTCTTTCTTTCTTACTTCTTACTTGTTTTTTCTTACTTCTTTCTTTCTTCTTTCTTCTTTCTTTCTTCTTCCTTTCTTCCTTCTCTCTTCTTTCTTTCTTTCTTCTTTTTTCTTTCTTTCATTTTTCTTTCTTCTTTCTTTCTTTCTTCTTTCTTCCTTTCTTTCTTCCTTCATTCTTCTTTCTTCTTTCTTTCTTCTTTCGTTCTTTCTTATTTCTTTCTTTTTTCTTTCTTCTTTCTTTCTTCTTTCTTTCTTCTTTCTTTCTTCTTTCTTTCTTTCTTCTTTCTTTCTTCTTTCTTTCTTTATTTTTCTTCTTTAACTTTTTCTACTTTCTTTCTTCTTTTTTTCTTCTTTCCTTCTTCTTTCATTTTTTCTTCTTTCTTTCTTCCTTCTTTCTTCATTCTTTCTTCTTTCTTTCTTCTTTTTTCTTCTTTCTTTCTTCTTTCTTATTTCTTTCTTTTTTCTTTCTTCTTTCTTTCTTCTTTCTTTCTTCTTTCTTCTTTCTTCTTTCTCCTTTCTTCTTTCTTCTTTCTTTCTTCTGTCTTTCTTTCTTCTTTCTTTCTTCTTTCATTCTTGTTCCTTTCTTCTTTCTTTCTTCTTTGTTTATTCTTTCTTTATTCTTCCTTTCTTCTTCCTTTCTTCTTCCTTTCCTTCTTCCTTCTTTCTTACTTCTTTCTTACAACTTCTTTCTTTCTTTCTTACTTCTTACTTCTTTCTTTCTTCTTTCTTCTTTCTTCCCTCTTTCTTATTTTTTCTTCTTTTTTTCTTCTTTCTTTCTTCTTTCTTTAGTCTTTCTTTCTTCTTTTTTCTTCTTTCTTTCCTTCTTCTTTCTTTCTTCTGTCTTTCTTTCTTCTTAATTTCTTCTTTCTTTCTTCTTTCTTCTTTCTTTCTTCTATGTTTCTTCTTTGTTTCTTCTTTCTTTATTCTTCCTTTCTTCTTCCTTTCTTCTTCCTTTCTTTCTTTCTTCTTTCTTACTTCTTTCTAACAACTTCTTTCTTTCTTTCTTACTTCTTACTTCTTTTTTCTTACTTCTTTCTTCTTTCTTTCTTCTTTCTTTTTTTTTTTCTTCTTTCTTTCTTCTTTCTTTCTTCTTTCTTTCTTCTTTCTTTCTTCTTTCTTTCTTCTTTCTTTCTTACTTATTTCTTTCTTTCTTCTTTCTTTCTTCTTTCTTCTTTCTTTCTTCTTTCTTTCTTCTTTCTTTCTTCTTCCTTTCTTACTTCTTTCTTCTTTCTTCGTTTCTCCTTTCTTTCTTCCTTCTTTCTCCCTTCTATCTTCTTTCATTCTTCTTTCTTCTTTCTTTCTTCTTTCTTTCTTCTTTCTTTCTTCTTTCTTTCTTCTTTCTTTCTTCTTTCTTTCCTCTTTCTTTCTTCTTTCTTTCTTTCTTCCTTCTTTCTTCTTTCTTTCTTCTTTCTTCTTTTTTCTTCTTTCTTTTTTCTTTCTTCTTTCTGCTTTCTTTCTTTTTCCTTTCTTTCTTTCTTCTTTCTTTCTTCTTTAATTTTTCTTTCTTCTTTCTTCTTTCTTTCCTCTTTCTTTCTCCTTTCTTTCTTCTTTCTTTGTTTTTTCTTTCATTCTTCTTTCTTACTTCTTTCTTTCCTACTTCTTTCTTACTTCTTTCTTTCTTCTATTTTCTTCTTTCTTTATTCTTACTTTCTTCTTCCTTTCTTCTTCCTTTCTTTCTTACTTCTTTCTTACATCTTTCTTCTTTCTTTCTTACTTCTTTCTTCTTTCTTTCTTACTTCTTTCTTTCTTCTTTCTTTCTTCATTCTTTCTTTCTTTCTTTCTTCTTTCATTCTTCTTTCTTTCTTCTTTCTTTCTTCTTCCTTTCTTCTTTCTTTCTTCTTTATTTCTTTCTTATTAATTTCTTTCTTTCATTCTTCTTTCTTTCTTCTTTCTTTCTTTCTTCTTTCTTTCTTCCTTTCTTCTTTCTTTCTTATTTCTTCTTTCTTTCTTCTTTCTTTCTTTCTTCTTTCTTTCTTAATTATTTCTTCTTTCTTTCTTCTTTCTTTCTTCCTTCTTTCTTCTTTCTTTCTTCTTTCTTTCTTTCTTCTTTCTTTCTTCTTTCTTTCTTCTTTCTTCTTTCTTTCTTCTTTCTTTCTTCTTTCTTCTTTCTTTCTTTCTTCTTTCTTTCTTCTTTCTTTCTTCTTTCTTCTTTCTTCTTTCTTCTTTCTTCTTTCTTCTTTCTTCTTTCTTCTTTCTTCTTTCTTCTTTCTTCTTTCTTACTTCTTTCTTCTTTCTTTCTTCTTTCTTTTTTCTTTCTTCTGTCTTTTTTCTTTCTTCTTTCTTTCTTCTTTCTTTCTTTCTTCTTTCTTTCTTTTTCTTTCTTCTTACTTCTTTCTCTCTTCTTTCTTTTTTCTTTCTTCTTTCTGCTTTCTTTCTTTTTCCTTTCTTCTTTCTTTCTTCTTTCTTTTTTCTTTCTTTCTTCTTTCTTCTTTCTTTCTTCTTTCTTTCTTCTTGCTTTCTTCTTTCTTTCTTTTTTCTTTCATTCTTCTTTCTTACTTCTTTCTTTCCTACTTCTTTCTTACTTCTTTCTTTCTTCTTTCTTTCTTCTTTCTTTATTCTTACTTTCTTCTTCTTTTCTTTCCTCTTTCTTTCTCCTTTCTTTCTCACTTCTTTCTTTCTTCTTTCTTCTTCTTTCTTTCTTCTTTCTCTCTTCTTTCTTTATTTCTTCTTTCATTCTTCTTTCTTTCTTCTTTCTTTCTTCTTTCTTTATTCTTCCTTTCTTCTTCCTTTCTTTCTTCTTTCTTTCTTCTTTCTTTCTTACTTCTTTCTTTCTTCTTTCTTCTTTCTTTCTTCTTTCTTTCTTCTTTCTTTATTCTTTATACTTTCTTTCTTCTTTCTTGCTTTCTTCTTTCTTTCTTTCTTCTTTCTTCTTTCTCTCTTCTTTCGTTCTTATTTCTTTCTTCTTTCTTCCTTCTTTCTTTCTTCTATCTTTCTTCTTTCTTTCTTCTTTCTTACTTCTTTCTTATTTCTTTATTCCTTCATTCTTTCTTACTTCTTTCTTTATTCTTTCTTCCTTCATTCTTTCTTTCTTCTTTCTTTCTTCTTTCTTTCTTTTTCTTTCTTTCTTATTTCTTTCTTTTTTTTTCTTTCTTCTTTCATTTTTCTTTATTTCTTCTTTCCTTCTTTCTTTTTTTTTATTTCTTTCTTCTTTCTTTCTTCTTTCTTGCTTCTTCCTTTCTTCTTTCTTTCTCTCTTCTTCCTTTCTTCTTTCTTTCTTTCTTCTTTCTGTCTTCTTTCCTTCTTCTTTCTTTCTTCTTCTTTCTTCTTTCTTTCTTCTTTCTTCTTTCTTTCTTTCCTCTTTCTTTCTTTCTTTTTTCTTACTTCATTCTTTTTTTCTTCTATCTTCCTTACTTCTTTCTTTCTTCTTTATTTCTTTCTTCTTTCTTTCTTAATTATTTCTTCTTTCTTTCTTCTTTCTTTCTTCCTTCTTTCTTCTTTCTTTCTTCATTCTTTTTTCTTTCTTTCTTTTTTATTTCTTCTTTCTTTCATTCTTACTTCTTTCTTTCTTCTTTCTTTCTTATTTCTTTCTTTTTTCTTTCTTTCTAACTTCTTTCTTACTTCTTTCTTTCTTCTTTCTTCTTTCTTCTTTCTTTCTCACTTCTTATTTCTTACTTCTTTCTTATTTCTTTCTTATTTCTTCTTTCTTTCTTTTTTGTTTCTTCTTTCTTTCTTCTTTCTTTCTTCTTTCTTTCTTACTTCTTTCTTACAACTTCTTTCTTTCTTTCTTACTTCTTTTTTCTTACTTCTTTCTTTCTTCTTTCTTCTTTCTTTCTTCTTTCTTTCTTTCTCTCTTCTTTCTTTCTTTTTCTTTCTGCTATCTTTCGTCTTTCTTTCTTCTTTCTTTTTTCTTTCTCTCTTTCTTTTCCTTTCTTTCCTCTTTCTTTCGTCTTTCTTTCTTCTTTCTTTTTTCTTTCTCTCTTTCTTCTTTCTTTCTTCTTTCTTTCCTCTTTCTTTCCTTCTTTTTTTTTCTTTTTATTTCTTCTTCGTTTCTTTCTTCATTCTTTCTTTCTTCTTTCTTTCTTCTTCATTTCTTCCTTCTTTCTCTCTTCTTGCTTTCTTTCTTCTTTCTTCTTTCTTTCTTCTTTCTTTATTCCTTCTTTCTTCTTTCTTTCTTCTTTCTTATTTCTTCCTTTTTTCTTTCTTCTTTCTTTCTTCCTTCTCTCTTTCTTCTTTCTTCTTTCTTTCTTCTTTCTTTCTTCCTTCTTTCTTCTTTCTTTCTTCTTTCTTTCTTCTTTCTTATTTCTTTCTTTTTTCTTTCTTCTTTCTTTCTTCCTTCTTTCTTCTTTCTTTCTTCTTTCTTTGTTTCTTCTTTATTTCTTCTTTCTTTCTTCTTCATTTCTTCCTTCTTTCTCTCTTCTTTCTTTCTTTCTTCTTTCTTATTTCTTTCTTTTTTCTTTCTTTTTTCTTTCTTCCTTCTTTCTTCTTTCTTTCTTCTTTCTTTCTTCTTTCTTTCTTTCTTCTTTCTTCCTTTCTTTCTTCTTTCTTTCTTCTTTCTTTCTTCTTTCTTTCTTACTTCTTTCTTTCTTACTTCTTTCTTATTTCTTTCTTCTTTCTTTCTTCTTTCTTTCTTCTTTCTTTATTCTTTCCTTCTTCTTTCTTTCTTCTTTCTTTCTTCTTTATTTCTTTCTTCTTAATTTCTTTCTTTCATTCTTCTTTCTTTCTTCTTTCTTACTTCTTTCTTTCTTCTTTCTTTCGTTCTTCTTTCTTTCTTCTTTTTTTCTTACTTCGTTCTTCTTTCTTTCTTCCTTCTTCCTTCTTTCTTTCTTCTTTCTTTCTTCTTTCTTTCTTCTTTCTTTCTTCTTTCTTTTTCTTTCTTCTTTCTTTCTTCTTTCTTTCTTTCTTCTTTCTTTCTTCTCTCTTTCTTCTTACTTCTTTCTTCCTTCTTTATTTTTTCTTTCTTCTTTCTGCTTTCTTTCTTTTTCCTTTCTTTCTTTCTTCTTTCTTCTTCCTTTCTTTATTCTTTCTTTCTTCTTTCTTTCCTCTTTCTTTCTTACTTCTTTCTTTCTTACTTCTTTCTTATTTCTTTCTTCATTCTTCTTTCTTTCTTCTTTCTTTCTTCTTTCATTCTTTCTTCTTTCTTTCTTCTTTCTTTCTTCTTTCTTCTTTCTTTCTTCTTTCTTTCTGCTTTCTTTCTTATTTCTTTCTTTCTTCTTCCTTTCTGCTTTCCTTCTTCTTTCCCTCTGTCTTCTTTCATTCTTCTTTCTTTCTTCTTTCTTTCTTCTTTCTTGCATCTTTCTTTCTTTCTTTCTTCTTTCTTTCTTCTTTCTTCTTCCTTTCTTCTTTCATTCTTTATTTTCTTTTTTTCCTCTTTCTTTCTTTTTTTCTTCTTTCTTTCTTTCTTCTTTCTTTCTTCTTTCTATCTTCTTTCTTTCTTTCTTCCTTTCTTTCTTTCTTCTTTCTTTATTCTTTCCTTCTTCTTTCTTTTTTCTTTCTTTCTTCTTTCTTTCTTTTTTCGTAATTTGTTTCTTTCATTCTTCTCTCTTTCATCTTTATTTCTTCTTTCTTTCTTTCTTCTTTCTTTCTTAATTCTTTCTTATTTCTTTCTTCTTTCTTCTTTCTTTCTTCTTTCTTTCTTCTTTCTTTCTTCTATCTTTCATCTTTCCTTCTTCTTTCTTTCTTTCTTCTTTCTTTCTTCCTTCTTTCTTCTTTCTTTCTTCTTTCTTCTTTCTTCTTTCTTTCTTCTTTCATTTTTCTTTCTTCTTTCTGCTTTCTTTCTTCTTTCTTTCTTCTTTCTTCTTTCTTTCTTCTTTCTTTTTTCTTTCTTTCTTCTTTCTTCTTTCCTTCTTCTTATTTTCTGCTTTCATTCTTCTTTCTTACTTCTTTCTTTCCTACTTCTTTCTTACTTCTTTCTTTCTTCTTTGTTTCTTCTTCCTTTATTTTTACTTTCTTCTTCCTTTCTTCTTCCTTTATATCTTCTTTCTTTCTTCTTTCTTTCTTACATCTTTCTTTCTTCTTTCTTCTTTCTCTCTTTCTTCTTTCTTTCTTTCTTCTTTCATTCTTCTTTCTTTCTTCTTTCTTTCTTTCTTTCTTCTTTCTTTCTTTCTTCTTTCTTTCTTCTTTCTTTCGTCTTTCTTCTTTCTTTTTTCTTTCTCTCTTTCTTCTTTCTTCCTCTTTCTTTCTTTCTTCTTTCTTTCTTCTTTTTTTCTTTTTATTTCTTCTTCGTTTCTTTCTTCATTCTTTCTTTCTTCTTTCTTTCTTCTTCCTTTCTTCCTTCTTTCTCTCTTCTTTCTTTCTTTCTTCTTTCCTCTTTCTTTCTTCTTTCTTTCTTCTTTCTTACTTCTTTCTTACTTCTTTCTTACTTCTTTCTTTCTTACTTCTTTATTTCTTCTTTCTTTTTTTCTTTCTTTCTTCTTTCTTTCTTACTTCTTTCTTACTTCTTTCTTAATCGTTTCTTTCTTCTTTCTTTCTTCTTTCTTTCTTTTTTCTTTCTTTCTTCTTTCTTTCTTCTTCCTTTCTTTCTTCTTTCTTTCTTCTTTCTTTCATCTTTCTTTCTTTCCTGTTTCTTTCTTTCTTTCTTCTTTCTTTCTTACTTCTTTCTTTCTTATTGCTTTCTTCTTTCTTCCTTCTTTCTTTCTTCTTTCTTTCTTCTTTCTTTCCTTCTTCTTTCTTTCTTTCTTATTTATTTCTTTCTTTCTTTTTACTCTCTTCTTTCCTTCTTCTTATCTTTCTGCTTTCTTTCTTTTTTCTTACTTCTTTCTTACTTGTTTCTTACTTGTTTCTTACTTGTTTCTTACTTCTTTTGTTCTTCTTTCTTTTTTTCTTTCTTCTTTCTTTCTTCCTTCTTTCTTTCTTCTTTCTTCCTTTCTCCTTTCTTTCTTTCTTCTTCATTTCCTTCTTTCCTTCTTCTTTCTTTCTTCTTTCTTTCTTCTTACTTTCTTTCTTATTTCTTTCTTCTTTCATTCTATGTTCTTTCTTTCTTCTTTCTTTCTTCTTTTTTTTTCTTCTTTCCTTCTTTCTTCTTTCTTTCTTTTTTCTTTCTTTCTTTTTTCTTTCTTCTTCCTTTCTTCTTTTTTTTCTTCTTTCTTCTTTCTTTCTTCTTTCTTTCCTTCTTACTTCTTTATTACTTCTTTCTTTCTTCTTTTTTTATCTCTTCTTTCTTTCTTTCTTCTTTCTTCTTTCTTTCTTTCTTTCTTTCTTCTTTCTCACTTCTTTCTTACTACTTTCTTTCTTCTTTCTTACTTCTTTATTTCTTCTTCTTTCATTCTTTCTTCTTTCTTTCTTCTTTCTTTCTTTCTTTTTTTCTTCTTTCTTTCTTTCCATTCTTTCCTTCTTTCTTACTTCTTTCTTTCTTCTTTATTCTTTCTTTCTTCTTTCTTTCTTTCATCTTCCTTTCTTCTTTCTTTCTTTCTTCTTTCGTTCTTTCTTCTTTCTTTCTTCTTTCTTTATTCTTTCATTCTTTATTCTTTCTTTCTTCTTTCATTCTTCTTTCTTTCTTTCTTCTTTCTTTCTTCTTTCTTTCTTTCTTCTTTCTTTCTTCTTTCTTTCTTCGTTCTTTCTTTCTTCTTTCTTCTTTATTTCTTCTTTCTTTCTCTCCTCATTCTTTCTTTCTTCTTTCTTTCTTCTTTCTTTCTTCCTTCTTTCTCTCTTCTTTCTCTCTTTCTTCTTTCTTTCTTTCTTCTTTCTTTCTTCTTTCTTTCTTCTTTCTTTCTTCTTTCTTACTAATTCTTTCTTACTTCTTTCTTACTTCTTCTTTGTTATTTCTTTCTTTCTTCTTTCTTTCTTCTTTCTTTCTCCTTTCTTTCGTCTTTCTTTCTTCTTCTTTCTTCTTTCTTTCTTACTTCTTTCTTCTTTCTTCTTCTTTCTTCTTTCTTTCTTCTTCATTCTTCTTTCTTTCTTCTTTCTTCTTCATTCTTCTTCTTCTTCTTCTTTCTTTCTTTCTTTCTTCTTCTTTCTTCTTTCTTTCTTCTTTCTTCTTCTTTCTTCTTTCTTTTTTCTTCTTTCTTTCTTCTTTCTCCTTTCTTCTTTCTTTCTTCTTTCTTTCATACTTCTTTCTTACTTCTTTCTTTCTTCTTTCTTACTTCTTTCTTATTTCTTCTTTGTTATTACTTTCTTTCTTCTTTCTTTCTCCTTTCCTTCTTCTTTCTCTCTTCATTCTTTCTTCTTTCTTTCTTCCTTCTTTCTTTCTTCTTTCTTCCTTTCTTCTTTCTTTCTTTCTTCTTTCTTTCCTTCTTTCTTTCTTCTTTCTTTCTTCTTTCTTTCTTCTTTCATTCTTCCTTCTTTCTTTGTTCTTTCTTTCTTCTTTCTTCCTTACTTCTTTCTTTCTTCTTTCTTTCTTCTTTCTTTTTTTCTTCTTTCTTTCTTGTTTCTTTATTCTTTCATTCTTTCTTCTTTCTTTCTTCTTTCTTTCTTTTTTCTTTCTTCTTCCTTTCTTCTTTTTTTTCTTCTTTCTTCTTTTTTTCTTCATTTTTTCTTTCTTCCATTTTTCTTCTTCTTTCTTCTTTCATTCTTTCTTTCTTCTTTGTTTCTTCTTTCTTTCTTCTTTTTTCTTCATTCTTTCTTCTTTCTTTCTTCTATCTTTATTCTTTGTTTCTTCTTTCCTTCTTCTCTCTTACTTTCTTCCTTCTTTCTTCTTCCTATCTTCTTTCTCTCTTTCTTTCTTTCTTCTTTCTTTCTTTCTGTCTTACTTATTTGTTACTTCTTTCTTACTTCTTTCTTTCTTCTTTCTTTTTTCTTTCTTTCGTCTTTCTTTCTTCTTTCTTTCTTACTTTTTTCTTACTTCTTTCTTACTTGTTTCTTACTTGTTTCTTATTTCTTTTGTTCTTCTTTCTTTCTTCTTTCTTTCTTCTTTCTTTCTTCCTTCTTTCTTTGCTTTTTCTTTCTTTCTTCTTTCTTTTTTCTTTCTTTCTTTCTTCTTTCTTTCTTCATTCTTTCATCTTTCTTTCTTTCCTGTTTCTTTCTTTCTTTCTTCTTTCTTTCTTTCTTCTTTCTTTCTTCTTTCTCACTTCTTTCTTACTACTTTCTTTCTTCTTTCTTTCTTCTTTATTTCTTCTTCTTTCATTCTTTCTTCTTTCTTTCTTCTTTCTTTCTTTTTCGTTCTTTCTTCTTTCTTTCTTGTTTCTTTCTTTCTTCTTTCTTCTTTCTTTCTTTCTTCTTTCTTTCTTCTTTCTCACTTCTTTCTTACTACTTTCTTTCTTCTTTCTTTCTTCTTTATTTCTTCTTCTTTCATTCTTTCTTCTTTCTTTCTTCTTTCTTTCTTTTTTCGTTCTTTCTTCTTTCTTTCTTGTTTCTTTCTTTCTTCTTTCTTTCTTTCTTACTTCTTTCTTACTTATTACTTACTTCTTTCTTTCTTCTTTCTTTCTTTCTTTCTTCTTTCTTTCTTTTCATTCTTTCCTTCTTTCTTACTTCTTTCTTTCTTCTTTCTTTATTCTTTCTTTCTTCTTTCTTTCTTCTTTCTTTCTTTCATCTTCCTTTCTTCTTTCTTTCTTTCTTCTTTCTTTCTTTCTTCTTTCTTTCTTCTTTCTTTATTCTTTCATTCTTTATTCTTTCTTTCTTCTTTCATTCTTCTGTCTTTCTTTCTTCTTTCTTTCTTCTTTCTTTCTTCTTTCTTACTTCTTTATTTCTTTCTTCTTTCTTTCTTCTTTCTTTCTTCTTTCTTTCTTCCTTCTTTCTCTCTTCTTTCTCTCTTTCTTCTTTCTTTCTTTCTTCTTTTTTTCTTCTTTCTTTCTTCTTTCTTCTGTCTTTCTTTCTTCTTTCTTTCTTCTTTCTTACTTCTTTCTTACTTCTTTCTTACTTCTTTCTTTCTTACTTCTTTCTTTCTTCTTTCTTTTTTTCTTTCTTTCTTCTTTCTTTCTTACTTCTTTCTTACTTCTTTCTTACTCGTTTCTTTCTTCTTTCTTTCTTCTTTCTTTCTTTTTTCTTTCTTTCTTCTTTCTTTCTTCTTTCTTTCTTTCTTCTTTCTTTCTTCTTTCTTTCATCTTTCTTTCTTTCCTGTTTCTTTCTTTCTTTCTTCTTTCTTTCTTACTTCTTTCTTTCTTATTGCTTTCTTCTTTCTTCCTTCTTTCTTTCTTCTTTCTTTCTTCTTTCTTTCTTACTTCTTTCTTAGTTCTTTTTCTCTTCTTTCTTTCTTCTTTCTTTCTTCTTTCTTTCCTTCTTCTTTCTTTCTTTCTTATTTATTTCTTTCTTTCTTTTTACTCTCTTCTTTCCTTCTTCTTATCTTTCTGCTTTCTTTCTTTTTTCTTACTTCTTTATTTCTTCTTCTTTCATTCTTTCTTCTTTCTTTCTTCTTTCTTTCTTTCTTTCTTTCTTCTTTCTTTCTTTCCATTCTTTCCTTCTTTCTTACTTGTTTCTTACTTGTTTCTTACTTCTTTTGTTCTTCTTTCTTTTTTCTTTCTTCTTTCTTTCTTCCTTCTTTCTTTCTTCTTTCTTCATTTCTCCTTTCTTTCTTTCTTCTTCCTTTCCTTCTTTCTTTCTTCTTTCTTTCTTCTTTCTTTCTTCTTACTTTCTTTCTTATTTATTTCTTCTTTTATTCTATGTTCTTTCTTTCTTCTTTCTTTCTTCTTTCTTCCTTTCTTCTTTCTTTCTTCTTTCTTTCTTCTTTTTTTTTTCTTCTTTCCTTCTTTCTTCTTTCTTTCTTTTTTCTTTCTTTCTTTTTCTTTCTTCTTCCTTTCTTCTTTTTTTTCTTCTTTCTTTCTTCTTTCTTCTTTCTTTCCTTCTTACTTCTTTATTACTTCTTTCTTTCTTCTTTTTTATCTCTTCTTTCTTTCTTTCTTCTTTCTTCTTTCTTTCTTTCTTTCTTCTTTCTCACTTCTTTCTTACTACTTTCTTTCTTCTTTCTTACTTCTTTATTTCTTCTTCTTTCATTCTTTCTTCTTTCTTTCTTCTTTCTTTCTTTCTTTCTTTCTTCTTTCTTTCTTTCCATTCTTTCCTTCTTTCTTACTTGTTTCTTTCTTCTTTATTCTTTCTTTCTTCTTTCTTTCTTCTTTCTTTCTTTCATCTTCCTTTCTTCTTTCTTTCTTTCTTCTTTCGTTCTTTCTTCTTTCTTTCTTCTTTCTTTCTTCTTTCTTACTTCTTTCTTTCTTTCTTCTTTCTTTCTTCTTTCTTTTTTTCTTCTTTTTTTCTTGTTTCTTTATTCTTTCATTCTTTCTTCTTTCTTTCTTCTTTCATTCTTCTTTCTTTCTTTCTTCTTTCTTTCTTCTTTCTTTCTTTCTTCTTTCTTTCTTCTTTCTTACTTCTTTCTTTCTTCTTTCTGTCTTCTTTCTTACTTCTTTCTTTCTTCTTTCTTTCTTCTTTCTTTCTTCTTTCTTTCTTTCTTCTTTCTTTCTTTCTTTTTTCGTACTTCTTTCTTTTTTTCTTCTTTCTTTCATACTTCTTTCTTTCTTTTTTCTTTCTTTCTTCTTTCTTTCTTTCTTCTTGCTTTCTTCTTTCTTTGTTCTTTCTTACTTCTTCCTTACTTCTTTCTTTCATCTTTCTTTCTTACTTCTAATTCTTTCTTTCTTCTTTCTTTCTTTCTTTTTTCGTACTTCTTTCTTTCTTTCTTCTTTCTTTCTTACTTCTTTCTTTCTTTTTTCTTTCTTTCTTCTTTCTTTCTTTTTCTTACTTCTTTCTTTCTTCTTTCTTTCTTACTTCTTTCTTTCTTTCTTTATTCTTTCTTTCTTCTTTCTTTCTTTCTTCTTGCTTTCTTCTTTCTTTGTTCTTTCTTACTTCTTCCTTACTTCTTTCTTTCATCTTTCTTTCTTACTTCTAATTCTTTCTTTCTTCTTTCTTTCTTCTCTCTTTCTTCTTTCTTTCTTTCTTTTTTCTTCCTTTCTTTCTTTCTTTCTTTTTTCTTCTTTCTTTCTTCTTTCTTTCTATACTTCTTTCTTACTTGTTTCTTTCTTCTTTCTTGTTTCTTACTTCTTTCTTTCTTTCTTCTTTCTTTCTCACTTCTTTCTTACTTCTTTCTTTCTTCTTTCTTTCTTTCTTCTTTCTATCTTCTTTCTTTCTTTCTTCTTGCTTTCTTCTTTCTTTCCTCTTTCTTACTTCTTCCTTACTTCTGTCTTTCATCTTTCTTTCTTTCTTCTTTCTTTCTTTCTTTCTTCTTTCCTTCTTTCTTCTTTTTTCTTTCTTTCTCTCTTCTTTCTTTCTTCTTTCTTTCTTCTTTCTTTCTTCTTTCTTTCTTCTTTCTTTCTTTCTTCTTTCTTTCTTATTTATTTCTTCATTTCTTCATTCTTCTTTCTTTCTTCTTTCTTCTTTCTTGTTTCTTTCTTTCTTCCTTCTTTCTTCTTTCTTCTTTCTTTCTTCTTTCTTTCTTTCTTCTTTCTTTCTTCTTTCTTTCTTGCTTCTTTCTTCATTTCTTCTTTCTTTCTTCTTTCTCTCTTCTATCTTTCTTCTTTCTTTCTTCTTCCTTTCTTATTTCTTTCTTTCTTCTTTCTTTCTTTCTTCTTTCTTACTTCAATCTTACTTCTTTCTTTCTACTTTGTTACTTCTTTCTTTCTTTTTTCTTTCTTCTTTCATTCTTCTTTCTTTCTTTCTTCTTTCTTTCTTCTTTCTTTCTTTCTTCTTTTTTTCTTTCATCTTTCTTTCTTCTTTCTTTCTTTCTTCTTTCTTTCTTCTTCCTTTCTTCTTTCTTTCTTCTTTCTTTCTTTCTCCTTTCTTCTTTCTTCTTTCTTCTTTC